>NW_028261385.1:74647974-74877974 GCF_051295495.1 Thamnophis sirtalis | reverse complement strand
AATCCTCTGCCACCTGATTTTCGGGGCAGATATAGTCTATCAGTATCACCACGTGGATGTAAACTGTAGTGCATTGTCATTAGTTTCCTGGTTTTTCGGTCCAAAAGGTCCAAATCAGCTTGTGTCCAGTTAACTATACCAGCTGTGTATCTTATAACTGGTATTGCCCAGGTATTTATGGCCTTGATTGTATTTCCACCATTCAATTTAGATTTCAAAATTTTCCTAACTCTGTTGGTGTACTCTCGCCTGACAATAGTTTTGTTGTATATTGTGTGTTGTGAGTGAGGGAAAGACGCAGGAGCCATGGAATCAGAGAGTAGATGTTTATTAGTAGGTTGCAAGCGATTCAGAATGTGTTACAACTGTCACAGTATTTATACTCTCAGGTACCAACTGTCATTTAACTGTCATTACAACCACCAATCACAGGCTGTGCTTCGCCCGACCAATTAGAACGCAGCACAGGCTGTTGCTGGGCTATAACAAGTTTTTACTTCTCCATGCTTGATATTATCCAACTGCAGAATGCCTAAGTATTTGTAGGCTTCATTTTCGTTGCATTTAATTAGTTGGCCATTGGGCATTTCAATTCCCTCACTCCTAGGCCCCTGCGTGGGGCCCGACTAGTAACTAATGCCAAATCTGGCGAAACAACTGGCCGCTGTGATACAATTGTATGATAATAATAATAATAATAATAATAATAATAATAATAATAATAATAATAATAATGGCACAAACAAACAGTGGTCATTCCAGTGGTAATTGGTACACTGGGTGCTATTCCAAAAGCATTGGAATTACATTTAAAACAGTTAAAAATTGACAAAATCACCATCAGTCAAATGCAAAAAGCTGCACTGCTTGGATCTGCATGCATATTACGAAAATACGTTACGACGTCCTAGGCCCCTGGGTGGGACCCGACTAGTAACCAATGCCAAATCCGGCGAAACAACTGGCCACTGTGATACAATTGTATAATAATTATTATTATTGCGGCACAATTCAGTAGCACAAATGATCCATTGGAATTTGTGCAAAAATTATAATATTAAAACAGCAACAAACTGGTGGGAACATCAGCCTGATAAAGTCACCGAAAATCAGATGGTCAAGATCTTGTGGGATTTCCTTATACAAACGGACAAAATACTAGCGCATAATACACCAGACATCACTCTGGTTGAGAAAAATAAGGTCACAATCATAGACATCGCAATACCAGGTGATAGCAGGGTCGCCGAGAAGGAACATGAAAAAATCGCAAAATACCAGGACTTAAAAATCGAAATTCAGTGACTATGGCACAAACCAGCAGTGGTAATTCCAGTGGTAATTGGCACATTGGGTGCTATTCCAAAAGCACTGGAATTACATTTAAAACAGTTAAAAATTGACAAAATCACCATCAGTCAAATGCAAAAAGCCGCACTGCTTGGATCTGCACGCATATTACGAAAATACGTTACGACGTCCTAGGCCCCTGGGTGGGGCCCGACTAGTAACCAATGCCAAATCCGGCGAAACAACTGGCCGCTGTGATACAATTGTATAATAATAATAATAATAATAACAACAACAACAACAACAACAACAGCAACAACAATAAAAATGTCAGCAGCAAAAAAAAGTTTTCAGGCTCAGGTTATACTTGTCATACAGTCATCATCTTAAATGGCAAGAAAAGACACCACTGTTTTCGACAATATTAGACAGTTCCCAGTGGTTACAATAAAGGTCTTCAAGGCCACTTGCGGCCATCTTAAGTTTGCACCCCAATCTATATGTAACATGGTTCTGTAATTTAAAATATATATAACCTTTCTGTAAAGATAGTAGTGTGACTGATTTGTAAATAATGGCTATTGTGTCAAGTTTGATTTTATTTTTGTAGCCCAAATACACACATTCTACTGTAATAAAAATGAATGGTAAGAACATTTGTTGTGATGTTGTGCCCTTTAAGTATAAGCAATACTTAGCCTTATTTTTATAAAAATATTTAGGGCATGCTGCTCAGAATATTCAGCATTCTTTTGGCTTAATGCAAAACTTTATCCACTCGTATCATCTTCTGATATTCCTAAAAGCTTGTCATCTCTGCAGATAGCATGAAAGCTCTGTGCACTGAATGCAAGTTATTTTACCTTATGGAAAGATGAGAAACTTGTGAAGGGTCTCTATTCCATATATTGATATACCATACTTTTATTACATCATTTTAGGAGATGATCATAGCTGGATTACAGCCAGAAACAACCTATTCCCTTACTGTGACAGCCTATACAACCAAAGGAGACGGAGCACGGAGCAAACCTAGATTAGTATCTACTACTGGTGCAGGTATTATTTGATGATCCTTTCCATTATGAAGCCTTAAAATGAATGTTGACTGCTTTGATCATTTCTGATAACCAGGTGCTAAAATGTCCTTAGCTGATTATGTGCACTAAAGCATTATTGATTTTCATTTTGATTTTTCCATGCCTGAATTCTTCTAGAGTTTCGATGCATGCAGGACTTTGGATACACCCAAGCAAGTTGAGGAAAATACAAAACCTGACACATAGTTACATAGTTACAGTGCATGAAAGTATAACTGGGAGATTGCTAAAATGAAATATAGAATCTGGGAAAAGTATTGGGAACAAATAAATAAAAACCAGAAGAGTAGAGACATAAAGATACTGTTATGTGATTTCCAAGTTGACATTATTAATCATTAAAGTCAGGAACATATGGGAGAGTTATTTTACTTCACCCAATCCTTAAAAAACTTAAAGTATATCTATAAAATGGAAAGGAAAATATATCTGTAAAGTGCAGGGAAATCCATAAAGAAACTATAGAACTACAGCTAAGACTGAAAATAAAGGGGGCAGCAGGCAAATGGAGAATTGGACTCATGAACATTTGGATCTAGGACAGCATGTATTAATTAAGCCTAATTAATGTTTTGATACTGTTTGTTCTTTCAAACAACGTAACTGTTAGTTTTAGGTTTACAATGCTGTTCCCCCCCCCCCACACACATATACACACTTTTCTTGGTATACAGACTATCCTTTCATTCTCAATCTGCTGTCTATTCATCATTATTATTTACCTTTCTTCTGCATTTTGTCTGCACATAGATCTCATGGCCAATTAATTATCAAAGGACATCTAGTGGAAAAATCTTTAGTTTTATATTAATTTTGTATATTAGAAAAGAACAATTATTCTTCTATGAAAAGCATTTCTACATTTCTAAGTATATATATAAAGTAGTTCTTTCATTTGGCTTCCTTTTCAGGGCTGCAAGAATAAATTGCTTAGCAAGATTTTGACTTTGTTTTCATTTATCTGATAGCTGTACTTTGAAGTTTTATGTCTGAAATTAAATATAAAAATTGTTAAAATGAGTGTGTGTGTTAGCATTTTAGTTCCTAATTTTTATTTAATGATGGAATTTTATGCTTTTATACTGACATTGTTTCACTTGTTTCAGCAAAGTAAGCTTTTAGTTCATTATCAGAACATTTTTAGTGAAATTTTACATTTTATTAGGCCGATTGTTTCTTTTTGTCTTACCACTCAGCTCCTATTTTGGATGAAATCTTCCTCCTTTTAAACAAACCTTTTCTATAATTGTCTTGTATTTCTGCTTTTAGTTTGATTTTCCTGCAGACAGTAGGTCTTTTCAAACACATGTTTTTAAGATAATGAGCACTGATTTATATATCTTTTATGTACAGGTTTTTATTCTTCCCAATATATAAATGTATCCTCTGGAATACAGATAGACCTCTACTAATGATCACAATTGAGTGCAAAATTTATTCTGTTAAGTGAAATATTTGTTGAGTTTGCCCCATTTTTCGACCTTTCTTGCCATAGTGAATCACTACAGTTGATAAGTTGGTAACCCGGTTGTTAAGTGAATCTGGCTCTCCCATTCACTTTCCTTGTTAGAAGATCACAAAAGATGATCACGTGACTTAGGGCACAGCAACAGTCATAAATATGAACCAGCTCCCAAGCATCTGAATTTTGATCACATGATCATGGGGATGTTACAAACGTCATAACTATGAAAAATGGTCATAATTCACATTTTTCAGTGCTGTTGTAACTTTGAACAGTCACTAAATGAACTATTGTAAGATGAGGACTACCTGTATATTCTGCTTGTTTGCACTGATCATATTAAAGTAAAGTCCATAAGCCTAATATACAAAGATACACAATTACTGTATGTATTGCTTGGTTTCAGGTCAATGGAGATCGTTGTCTACCTGTTTTCTATATATTTAGGAACTAGATCATGGATGTCAAACTTGCCACATCATGTTGCCATCATGTGATATTTCATGAAGTTTTTCCCATTCACGGAGTTGGGGTGGGCATGATGCAACTGGCTCATGGGCCGCCAGTTTGACACCCCTGAACTAGAAGAAATGAAATAAAGAAAGATAATACAGTCCTTAACATGTTGCAAGGTCTGAATTAATATTTGAGGATAAGGGTAGAATAGAGAAATAGTATGTTTGTTGCATAAGTAATTTTTAAAGAGATCTAATAAGAAATTTTAGAAAAAAATTATTACAGATACATTCTGTGCTAAAATAATGTTATGTTTTAGTTCCAGGAAAACCTCGGCTTGTAATTAGCCACACACAAATGGGTACGGCTCTAATTCAGTGGCACCCACCTGTCGATACATATGGCCCCCTACAAGGGTACCGCCTGAGGTTTGGCCGCAAAGACATGGATGCATTTATGACACGGGATTTTACTGATAAAGATGACCACTACACGGCTACTGATATTCATAAAGGGACTTCTTACATCTTCAGGCTTTCAGCTAGAAATAAAGTGGGCTTTGGGGAAGAAATGGTAAAAGAAATTTTGATTCCAGAAGATCTACCAAGTGGATTTCCTCAAAACCTACATTCAGAAAGTGCCACCTCAACATCTGTCCAACTAACTTGGCAACCACCCATTTTATCTGAGAGAAATGGTATAATCACCAAATACACTCTACAGTACAGAGATATCAATGTGGTCAATCAACAAACAGAGATCCCTGTTGCTCCTGTTGATACTATAATGACACTTTCAGGCTTAAAACCAGATACCACATATGATGTAAAAATACGTGCACATACAAGCAAAGGGCCCGGTCCATATAGTCCCAGTATCCAGTTTAGGACATTACCTGTGGATCAAGGTAGGATTTGTCTGCTTATGGCTTGTCTTGTAAAAGGATCTCAGTCTTTGGATATCGATATTTTAAATATAGCTTCAATTTTTCAAAACCATCTTATAAGTAGATTCATCTGATGCGAAGGTAAAGTATGCAAATCTTCATGTGTTTGAATTCACTAGAATTCAGTTATTCCATATCAGACAAGTCTGGCTCACTTCTCCATAATAATTGCAGGTAAGGAAAATATAATTATTTTGAGATATCATTTGTAAGAATGGAATGTGGTTTCTAAAAACAGGTAGGAATATAATGAAATATGTTGACTGGTGAAAAGGGGATGGGATCCAAAATCAAAATGTACTTTAAATATATTACCCTTCCTTTTCCAGCAGTGTTTGCAAAAAATTTTCATGTCAAAGCAGTAATGAAAACATCAGTCCTTCTTTCTTGGGATATACCAGAGAATTACAATTCTGCTCTGCCTTTCAAAGTAAGTGGTTGTTAATCTAAAAGACTTGAAGGGTTATAGGACTTATAGTGGAGAAATGTCTTAATTAAATTATTTACAGACCCACTCTACTAATAACAAATATTTAGTAGCATTAAATCCTTTCCATATCAATCTTGAAGAACTGCTGCCATGATCTTCTGATGTTGTTCAAAATCTGAATTTCTTCAAGGTTGATAGTTGATTGATCCTGGTTGACAGTTGATGTTAATTAATTCTGCATTTATGTATCAGCATTAGTGATGTTGAACTAATCTGCTGTTTAGAGTATTATAAAAAAACTGATTGTTTCATTCTGTTAGTATAATAAAAAAATGTGTTAATTTTCCAATATTTCTGATTATTTTTTCTGTTCCTGGTTTTATAGTATATTTCAAAAATATCACTATGCTTTAAACAATATTTTGAAAATCTGCCTTTCCTACTTGACATCCCGTAATGAAACTCTCTTGTAAGCCAACTTGAGTCGCCTTGTGCAAAATATAAATTTTCTAAATAAATAAAAATTAGCATCCATAATATAGTGTTTTTTGCTCTTTTCTGTATTGCATTGTCACACAGTAGAATACAATGAATTGCCCTCTGTCTGGAGAGACACAATGGTTTCTCTTTTGCAAAAATAATTTTTTAGTGGGTTACCCAAGGCATTTTCAACAATCAACCTGGCTGTGGTGAATTTAGAGCCTTCCAGTTCTCATGACAGGGCTTCAAATGAAAGCATATCACAGCATAATGCATTTTTCTTACACTGATGCCATTTGGGTGGGAATCCAGCAGCATATCCAGGAAAACAAAGAATAAGATTTTTAGCTCTTACACAGAGAAGTCAAAGTGTAGCTTTTACTAGTATTGGTGATAATTGCATCAGTTAATTTAATAATTATTGTAATTCCTGGATTAGTATGAAATAGTTCTGAAGAATTTAACTATCGATCCCACTGATATAAGAGAGGAGTGTATATTCTGAAATTACTGTACCACAAGTTTCTCTTTAATTCTTTCTTTTTTAAATTGTGGAAACCTTTTAATACAACAGAATAAAAGAGATTCTGGACTGGCAATGCTGTACCTCCTATGGCTTCCTAATGCAGAATTGAAAATATAATAAAGTATTAAAATGAATTAAAGGATTACTAATAATGTCATCAATAACTCTCCTTTTCAAGACAGCATAATTGGTGAATTCTACTTGTTGATCAGTGTCAATAGCATTGTTTAAGATATAGGGATTAAGCAAATTAAATATCCAGACTGGGGAAAAAAGCCTGTATTGTTTGATATCACGTGCTTTGATAATCAGAACAAAGAGAGCATACCTGTTTCAAAGAAAGAAATCTGGCATACAAAAAATCATTATCAGGTCTTACATGAACATTAAAGTCATCAACCATCATTCTAAATGTGTCTTGGGAAGCAAACAGAAGACCTAATAAATAGATTTAGTCCATGAATTCCTGAAGCATGGGGATTGTCTCATAAGAAGAAAGTAATCACTAACAAAATGTTACCTCTAAAGTAAATCACTGCTAATGGAGCTGATTTTTCAAATGTATATTATATGACCAGCCTCATATACCAGATGATTAAAACTAGCACCTCAAGGCCTCCATCATGCTTCCCTTTCTCCTTGACTCAATTTCAGCTAAAACTATCTAACACTTTCTCATTAGTCAATCAATAGATTTCTTAGATCAGTATAATACTATATTTTCCATATAAAGAAAAAAATAGTTTTTGCAATTTGAATACCATCTCCTCACATTCCAGCTGAACAGAGAGCAATTAGATTGGATTTCTACTCATCAATCTGTATGGTAGGCCTTGCTTACTTTCTTGAATTGCAGCCATCACAGCTGCAATTCAAGCAAAATCAATCAGGAAGTTGGCAGAAAATCTCAAACCATGGCAATGTGACATCTCACATGATCACCATATCTCATGGCAGCAACAAGAACTGCCATCTTAAGTCAAAGTCATCACATGACCCAACTGGGTCACTTACCAATAGAATATCTGGTCCTAATTATAGTTGTTAACTGGATACTACCTGTACTTCTGTTTATTGAAACTTTATGTTAGATCAAGGCTGTCAAATTTCCGGTTCACAGGCTGGATGCATCACCCACTGGCCATGCCCACACCCAGTTTAGTGAAATGGGGAAAAAGTCCCAATATGTCACGTGATACCACCATAACACATTAGTTTGAAATCCCTGTGTTATGTCATGCAATGGAAGGAGTTGAGAACCAAGGACAGTTGAAGGCAGATAGTGTAATGAATGTGTACATCTGATGTTGCTGTATCCATTAAACCCCAGTGGGAATATTAAGTCATCCTTGATGTTACCATTCCACCCAAAATTCCATTCAATACATTTAATTCTGAGATTTTAAAATCTGTTTGTTCTGCCACACAGTTTTCAAAATCATTTTGTCAAAGGCAAGTTTTATTTCTAAACTGCTCTTCTCCTACACATCCCTAGAGGTTATTATTAACATTTTACTACTTTCATTAAATTCCCCTTTGTTAGATTCTTTATGATGATGGGAAAATGGCAGTTGAAGTGGATGGCCGAGCCACCCAGAAACTGATCATCAATCTGAAGCCAGAGACATCCTATTCTTTTGTGCTAACCAATAGAGGGAACAGTGCTGGAGGTCTGCAACACAGGGTAACAGCAAAGACAGCTCCAGATGTACTACGCACCCAACCACTTTTCATTGATAAGACCAATCTAGATGGAATGATAACAGTGAAACTACCAGAAGTACCAGCAAACAAAACTATCAAGTAAGTTATATTCTAACAAATATTGCAGGAGCTTAAGAACAATTCAAGGAGACTTATAATTTCTTAGAATATTTTCTGTAGTTGAAAGCATTTCCTTTTAGCCATTGTCTTAGATGCAGCCACTGCAATAGACAGGAAGGCATTTTAAGATTTGATGCAAAAATGAATATAGTTAATGTTTATTGTGATTATATGCTCTCTTTCAAACATGAGCAAGAAACTATATTTTAACTTTTTATTTTTGAAAAGAAAATACAAGCTTTGTCTTCATTGGGAAACAGGAGACACAAAGAGTGGTTCCTGCCACAAAGAGTGGGAGAGTGGTATTATCAAAAGCATTAAGCAGGAAGCTTAAGACACAAATTAAGTAAGAGTTAAATGGCAAAACAGGAAACTAAAATATCACAGGACATTAACAGACCTGGTTTTTTTCACCTCATATTTGCAAAGGTCTGCGGTAAATCATGAAACTGAAAATCACTATGCTTGCTATTAGAACATATTGCAGCATTATATTCAGGGCAGACATGAAACATTTTTTGCCCATCCCTATGCTAGTACAGTCGGATCTTTTCACTGAACTGAATTGAATTGACATCAATTCAGATTGAATAATTGTAGTAGATACTGTCATATCAATACATTTTAATGGCCTATTAGTCATAGAAAGATTGGCTGTTTTTGAAGTCAAACTTACTTTTTCATTCCATTTATTGATGTGATTTGTAAATGAAATCAATAAAGAGATCCAAAACAAATTATTCAAATTAGATTTGATGTAATTCACCCAAATTTTACCAGGAATTTATTCAAATTAAGCAAATTCTACTTCTGTCCTAACTTTTATTCCATTGTAGGATCAAATTCTAGGACCATGAGAACATTTTGTGTATTATTGTCCGAGGGGAGAATATTCCATAGGGCAGGGGCATTGGCAGAGAAACCTCTCTTCCTGAATCCTACCAGTCAGAATTCTATAACTATAATGGGATCTGCAACATACCTTTCCTCTCTGATCAGGTGGGACAATCTAATGTAACGCAGGGGTCCCCAACCTGTGGGCTGCATCCTATTCTCAACTGGATGGTGTGACTGGCCTATTGGTGCATGCATATGAGCATATGCATGCACGCACACAATCCCATGAGCATCGTGGGCGCTCAGGGCCCCATTCATGTGAACATCACAAGTGCTCTTGGCACCACTCACATGAGCAACAAGTGCAAAATTGTTTGCCAAATTCCTCTTCCTCTTAAAACATTTTCTGGTATGTCCAAAGTTATTAAATATAATAGTTATTCCTATTTGTCTTTGTTACTTAACGAACATAATATCAGTAATATTAATATACACAGAGACGCATATATACACATGTAAAAGTAAAGTAAACCAGGAATAGAATCAAATGCACATTTGAATTTGGGAATTATAAATATATTACTGTAACATGCATATCTATGTGAAATACTTTCATGCAGAATAACTGTGATATACTGGTAGATGAAAGATTTTTTTAGGAAATACAGTGCTGTTACAGGTAGTTGCTTAATGATAGTATGAAGTTATGGTGGACTTTTAAAAAAGCTATTTACGTCTTGTCCTCAAAATTACAACTGCCACATCCCTCCCATGGTCATGTGATCACATATCAGGTGCTTGTCACTTAGCTTGCATTTAGGATTTGTTGCAGTTTCATATACACAGATGACCACAATTTGTGACATTTCTGGAAAAAATAATAATTGAAAGAATAGATTTGCTTAACCACATGTTTTATTTAACATTGTAGTAATTTGCTTTATGGCTCTCCCTAAAATGGTTGCAAAATTCAGTCAAGTCTCATTGTGACTCTACTTTCAACCTCAATGACTTACAAGTAAAATTCCAGGCTCCATTGGGGTCATAACTCAAGGGCTACCTGTATAACTAAAATACTAAGTAAATTTGAATAAATATATTCTTCATTCTAAAATATTTCTTGGTTATTCCTAAAATTAAGATTAACATCATGTACTCTATGTTTATGTGTTCAGAATCATCATATTAATACAGGAAGAGTAGTTTAATGTGTCTTCCTTATAAAATTTATCATTAGACATTGTGATATAAAGCTGTATTCAGAAAAAGCAAGTTGTGATTTAAGTCCAAAAAGTAATCTTACAATACATGGATTTGATAGGTATGTTTTTATTCACAGTTCTGGAATATGGTTTACGATGCTTCTTAAATGGGTCTGTACAGATTAAACAGAGATGGTATTAAAAAACCTGACATTGCAATGCCAATTGGTATTTAAAATGATAGACAATAAAAATTCCCAGGAAAGACTGTATACCATGCTGTCAACAAGTGTTACTGCTTTGTTTGCAGGGTTTTTGTTTGTTACAACAATGTGATGTGTATAGCAGAAAAGAAAGGGAAATGAAATATTAGTCAGTATGCAACATGTTTTTCATGTAATCTTTTCTATCCTGAGTTTCATAGAAAGCCATTTTTATTGCTTTATTGAAATTCTAAAGAGGGCTGTAGGAAAGAAAATTCTAAACTGTTAAAAGATATGATAAATTAATTCACAGCTATTAATAAAATACATATTTAGTTTATAAATATAAGGTGGGAAACTTTACAGATTAAAATCACCAGAAACAGAACTTGAAAAGACAGCTAGGTAATGCCTGTCTAGAAGGCAACTTCCCAAAGTAACTTAGGAGCACACACCATAATCACAGCACCAACATTTGAATTTTACAACACATGTAAACATATATTAATTTTTAAAACTAATATATTAAAAACTGGAGTACATAATGGAAAATTGTTTATAAATATGTATTTTAGAATAAAATGTAACAGTATTTACAAAACTAAACATGAAATGCACACATTTTTAAAATAGATTTTTAGTTATAGCACATAATTTACTGAAACATACATCTTCAACAAGAAATATAAGGTTCAATAAACAGCTTCATGGTAGGAAAAAGAAAATATGAAAACATCAATAATTCTTTTCTTAAGCATTTCAATATTCTTCAAACGATCTCACTAAGTACAGAATATTGTACCATATTTTTCTGTGTTTTCAGTAAGCAAAATACTTCTCATAGTTCTCAGAGTTGACTAGTCTAAGTTATGAATGAATGAATGTGTAAGCACACTGATTACAAAGCCTATGTCCCTTCTATAACATTGTATGGAATTACAAAGGTAAATATTAATTAAAATATTAATATCCAAATATCAAATGATAATAGTGCAAGAAGAGAGGAAGGAAAGGAGGGAGGGAGGAAGGAAGGAATTAAATCATCATTATGGTCATTGATCAGCATAGATCAAAATGAAGAGTTTGTGTTGGATAAGAAAAGATTAGTACAAGGTTGACTCAGCCTTTCAGCCTTCCAAGGTGGGTGAAATGAGGACCCAGAATGTTGGGGCAATATGCCAACTGTAAACCGCTTAGAAAGGTCTGTAAAAGCACTATGAAGCGGTATATAAGTCCAAGTGCTATTGCTATTGCTATAAGCCTTTCAGTTTAATCAGTTTTGGAGACCAAAAGAGAAACCGCCAGAATTACTCCAATATGGATAGAAGTTACAATTTATTTCTTTTACCCATATTTCTTATGTGGCTTTTATAGATTTTCTAAGTAGTATAAAGTTATTATTTTCTATGCACGCATTTTCATTTGGATTTTTGTTATTGGATGGATAGAGATCTGTTCTAAAAAGCAGAGTTCAACACTATTAACCCATCACTAATCTCTACTGACAACAGAATTTTCATTTAAATTCCATGAAAACAAATTCTGTCACACACTGACAAAAGATTCTATCCACTGAGAATTTGTGATTACATCAGGAAAAACAGTACATGCTGATTAAGGCACACCATCTGGACATCTTCATCTGCACAACCAGGATGAAAAATTTAAATGCCATACATGCCAATAAAAATTCTCTCATCAAGAGGGTTGATCACGATCTTCTAATAGCAGGGTTCCTGATAGTTTGATATACCCAACTCAGCCTAAATAGAGAGTAAAGAAGATAATCATAACAAGGATATGGAAAGCTCCTTTTTTCTTTTGGTAAAAGAAACTTAAGCATTTTTTTACAGTCCAGAATATCCAGATAGCATCCAGATAATATAAGGGAGTAGCTCAGACACTTCCTAATTCATTGAACTATAAGAAAGAACAGAAGGAAGGGCTCAATCACAGTTGCAATCTTGGAACAGTTTGTTATTATAATCAGGCTCAATGAAAGTAATTTTAATCCTCTTGCAGAGCTTATTTCATGATCTCATCTATCTAATGGGACTGACAAATAGTCAGATATAAGTAGTCCTCACCTTACAACTATTTGTTTAGTTACCGTTTAAACTTAAAACGACACTGAAAAGAATGACTTATGACCATTTTTCACATTGACAACCAGTGCAACATCCCCATGATCACATGATCAAAATCCACATGCTTGGCATTTATTTATGACAATTGCACTGTCCCGGGATGCTGGGATCCCTTTTTGCAACCTTCTGATTAGCAAAATGGAAAATCAGATTCACTTAACCAACCGTGTTACTAATTTATCAACTGCCATGATTCACTTAACAGCTATGGCAAGAAAGGTTTCAAACAAGGCAAAACTCACTTAACAACTATTTGGCTTATCAGTGGAAATTTTGGGTTCAATTGGGGTAATAAGTCCAGGACTATCTGTAATTACATTTCATTTAATCTATGTTAAATCCCAAATTTGTTTTTTTAAATAACTTTTTAGGTTTTTGGTGGTGATGTAACGCAGCCAATTTTCTGCCTTTAGCAATGATTCCCCCTCCCCTCCCTAAAATTCTGTCCTGGATTATGAACCAAGCTTCCCCTTTGACAGTTGAATTCCAAACAGATTTGTATAAAAAATCTGTACATAGCCCTGGGCAAATATTTTCAAAACTCTGTCGGCAAAGCAACTTACGCCAAAGCATGCTAAAGGAAAGCTAATGAAACTGTACAATGATATATACATACATAAATACATATCTACATATCAGTTGATGATTTGCAGATTTCCAACCCACCTGAGAAGTGGTATTACAGATCAGGGTAGATTCTTAATCTATCAGCACAACAGTCATTCCTAACTTGATCAAAAGTTCATGGAAGAAAGAATGGGACCATGGAATATGAATATTGTCAATGCCGTGTACTGAACTTAGTAGGTACAATGATGAATATCACATTATGGCATAGGTAAGAGCAGCCTTATATTCAGATACATGTTGGATGTTCTGGTATAGCCAGTAATCAAACTAGGAAAATTGGTATGCAAATTAAAATTCTTGCTATACAATATTTTAATGCTGAATGGGAAGTAATTGGAACATCTGTTCAGAACTGACCAAATCAGGAATACAGATAGCCCTTGATTTATGACCACAATTCAGACCAGAATTTTTGTGCTAAGAATGGCAATTGCTAGGTCACACCTGATTTTACATTTTGTTATGTTTGTTAAGCAAATCACTGCAGATATTTAATGAATCACATGATCGTTAAGCAAATCCAGCATCCATCATTGACTTTGCTTGTCAGTTACAGGCAGAATTGAAGATGGTAATCACATCACCCAGGATGCTGTCATTCTTGTAAATACATATTAGTTGCCAAACATTCAAATATCAGTATTGGACCATCACAATATTGCAATAGTCATAAGTGTGAAGACTGGTCATAAGTCTCTTTTTTTCAGAAATGTTGTAACTTTGAAAATGGTCATTTAATGAATGGTTGTAAGTTAAAGACTACCTGTAGGAATATGAGAGAAGGGGAGAGAGAACAAGCAAGTTTTGTTGCATTATGAATCACCAAATACATATTGACAAAATTAGATATCTGTGTTTCATAATATAACATTTCTTGCATATTTGAAAATAGCTTATTAAAAGTGTTGGGAATAACACAATATAGTTCACAAGTGAACAGTTAGCTCAGCATGAAAATCATTTTCTATAGCAGTTAAGCTTCAGAGTTTTAAAAGGTGACTCAGTGGTTAAAACACTGAGCTTGTCGATCAGGAAGGTTGGCAATTCAGCAGTTCAAATCCATAGTACAGATCTCCCGCGTGAGCAGGGGGTTTGATTAGCTGACCTCCAAGGTACCTTCCAAGTCTTACTTTAAAAAAAGATGTGTATGTGTGTGTTTCTTAACACAGCAGTTCTTAACACAGTTTGCTATTTTGTTCTAAAATGGTAATAAGTTTATTTTCTCCCTTGCTTTATTTTCTCTAATATTTTGATTAATAATATATGAATATCAGAATGAGTGCTACTAGTAATTTTACCAGAGGTATTATTGCATGCAGGGAAAAAATAATGTCTTAATTTGTTTATGCTTGTAGCAAAACCACCAGGACTTACTGAGGCATATTTGTAGGTAGAGAATTTGAGAGCTCACAATTTGTCCAAGGCAATCACTGACACTATGAACAATGCTAGATTTTGAATCAAAGCTTTCTAAGTTTGAATATTAAAAAAGTCCTTGACCTTTGGTCTTTTTAATTATTATTTTTTATGTAGGAACAAGGACCTGTAGTCATTTAAATAATGCCATTGTCAGTTACATCCATTAAAGGTAGTTTTTGTATAGAGTAATGTAAATATAGTAAGTGTTAGGTTTATTGACGTATTGATATTTTTCGGCAAAGACAGAGCAGCAGTGTGCTGTTATATTTTCATTGCATTACTTTTAATTTTTAAGATTAAATTTTGTTCTCTAATTTAAAGTGGTTTGGTGCAATCTTATCAGTGCTTAGCAAAAAGTATTAGTCAAGTTAGAAGGCTAATTCCTAGATCCATATTTAAGAGCCATTTTCCTTAAAGCTGAGTTTAGAATAAAGGCAATAAATACAATGTAGACAAAATGCCTATATTTTTATTTTAAAAGGTTATCATGGTTTTATATGAGAATTTCAATCTTTAAATCTTTGTCTCTCTTCCATGTGGAATTCTTAAGGAGAAGGTTCAAATAATCTAAATGACTTCTTCATTGAAAAGTGATAATATTTTAACATTTTGTAATCTAACCTGGCTACGTATATGTATTGATTTCACAAATGATTTGGTTCCATTAAGTGATTGCAGCTGTGTTTGAAAACAGATTGTAGAGAGTAATTGCCAAGAAAAATAACTTTTCATATGCCTTCTTTAACTGCTGATATGGAGTTAAAAAAAGAAAACGATAATGGATATACAATTCTTTTTAGAAGGAAAAAGCTATTAAAGTGTGTATCAATGCATACAAGAATGATTTCCCACTTCAAGATGCTTTTTCTGCAGCATGGTCTGAACCTATTCAGACTCTCTTAGCTTTTTCCCTATAATTTAAAAGTGTATTTCATTTATATTGCATACACTTTATATTGTCCCTTTCATTGACAAAAATACTTCACTATTAGAGACTGATAAACCATATAGTGCCTACACTTTTTTATTTCATATTGGGGAGAGATAATAATTTAAATTGTTGTGAAATTATGCCATTAGCGGAATACAAAGTCAACCAGAACTACTTTTGTAAGGGCTAAGGAAGTGGGAGGATAAGTGGGGTAAGGATTGTCCTTTTCTCTATTTGACTTTCCCAAAATACTAGAATATTAATATTTCATCTTGCAAAAAATGTCCAAGAAGATTCTGTAAATGGAGCTCCTGTAATAGCCACCCTGCAAATAGCAACAATCAGTGTAGACATTCTTCTGAGACTATCTCTCGACTAATGTATGCTATGATATAATTCTGGCTTTACAAGATTATGCACAAGAATGGACAGTTTTGAGGGTTAGGAACTTGGGATGTTATTGAATTGGACTGTTTTCTTTGCATTCCACAATACTTTTTTTGCCAACCTTTTGAATTTATATGACATGTATAATTAATCCATTTTATACCCATATCCCGGAGTTGCTTTGTGATAAGATGGGCAGAAAACAAATTTAATAATAAATAAGTATAATACTCCCTTTTTTTACACACACACAAAAAACAATCCCTGGATGATGGTAAAAGCCTTTTTTTTTCTCTTTAGTTTAAATCCAAAATAGATCACAACCAGTTCAGTTAAAAAAACACCGTAAATAACATGTATTTTTGCTTATTTGAGCATTTCATTAAATATAAAAATAATTAAATATGACCTATGTACTTAAACTGATGATTTCAAAACAACCCACTCCAGGATGTAAACTTGTTCATTGAAGGTCCATTTATTATGGATCAAATTATACTATGTTGCTCTAGTGCAGGTTGGTAAATACTTTGCAACTTCCAATCTAAGACTGAGAAAGACTGACTGATCTCACATGACTCATCCTTGCCCAAAGGAGCACTACAACCTGGATTTCCCTGTTCCTAGTCTACTTTAACTACTATCCCAAGAAGCTCTGGGATAAAGTGATATACTGATAAAAAGAGAAATTGCAAATGACTCGCCAAAATTCTTACCAAAATGCTTGATTACTTCCAAACTTCATGTCTCATCTGAGGAAAAGCCACCCAATTAGCTGCACCTGAATTTTAAGTTTTGCAAGCACTAAATCCTTCAAAATGTAAGCATTCAGAAATGAGTGAAATTATTGCTTTCTACAATGCCAATGCTTGTCATTATATTTATAGTGTTTCTGTTGTTATTACAAACTGATAAAAACAATATTGAAGTCTAATAATTAGCAGTACATATATATTTGTGTTTAATATTAATTTCATATAGTAGTGTGTTATTATAACCAGTTAGTTCTGTAGTTATAGTGTATAGAAGCTTTCCAATGAATTCCCTTTATATAAACCTCATTGTTACATTTTGTTTCATTTGCAGAGGTTACTATATAGTAATTGTACCTTTGATAAAGAAATCAGATGGAAAATTCATGAAACCACGCGAGAGCCCAGATGAAATGGAATTAGATGAGGTACCCTTTGTTTATTTTAGCTTTTTTTTTTTTACCCAGAGAAACCTTTTCTGATTGAAGCAGTCTTAATGGTTGTGTCCAATTAATGTATTCATGTCAGCAAGTTGACTTTTTTTTAATACTTTGTCATTTATATTAGAGTTAGTTTCTGGGAACAAACATAAAAAGCTAATTACGTAAATTAAAATACATTAAGTTGCAATGAGGCACATAAACTGTCTGATCTTTGTTGTCATTAATATTTTATTCCTTGCTGATTGTAAGGCATAATGTAAAAACAAAATGACTTGTCAGCAAAAGTATAATCACCACTGATATGAACTCCAATAAAGGTCTGGTTCATTAATGGGGTATTTGCTAAAGCTGAATCAAATGCTAAATTGCAATTTGCTCTGCAGTTTAACATTTAACCTTCCTCATAGTCTCTTTACCTGTCTCAGCTATGCTAAAATACTCTAATTAGAAAGTGTGTCTATTATTTTTAAACTCTTGTTCCTTGCACTCCAGATTGAACCTAAAGAAAAAACCCACCTTCATACTCTCAGAATGAGAGCCAAGTTGTTGAGCCAGATGATGTATTTAGTCAATTTCTATTATCCTTATTCTGAAATAATTAGTCAGTGACATTAGAATCTTCCAATATTTTGATATTTTGAGATCATTAGATTTTGTTTATTTTTTCTTCTAAATACATCTTACTTTAGAAAGAGAGGAAGAATTTAAAAATACCAGTCCTGTCTAGAGGAGATACTTGCGTAAGGTTGGTATAATATTCACCTATATATTCATTGGACATGGCTACAAAAATTGGTTCTTGAAATCACTTATTTTCAAAGAAAGTGTGAAATCATTTAATTCTTTTCACACTTTCAAGAATAGAAATATGACCTTATATTTCAATATATATTTTGATATATTCCCTGGGATGGATGTTCTGGTGTTTTTTCTTATGGTAAAATTTGTTAATTGGATACATTCATATGCAAAGGCAATTGGATAATTTTCATAATGATATTTGTGTTGTTATGTACATTATGTACAAGGCTGATCAGAAACAGTATTATCCATTTGGTAGCAATTCATAATTTTACATTATTAAGAAGACTGGCTGTACTTAAACTAGTATTATTAGGTTCTTGAAAAAATAAATTTGTTAAGTCCTAGATGCAATTGTCATCTTTTGAATGTGATTTTTGTCTCCATTATACAACAGCTACAACAGCTACAACCAATTTGAACAGTATTATCTTGGTGGTTGTTGGTTTCTCTTTAGTCTTTCTCAAATTGTTTCTCAATTATTTACTGATTTTACTCATAGGTTGAAGTGTTTTATATACCTAATCAATAAAATTAATCTATCTTGATTACAAAGGTTATATGATATGATACTGTAGAACAGGGCTGTCAAACTCGTGGCCCACGGGCTGAATGTGTGACTTGCTGGCCATGCCCACACCCTGTTTAGCAAAGGGGGGGAAAAGTCCCAATAGTCACATGATGCCATGAGTTTGACACCCCTGCTGTAAAGGGATGAGGGGTTTTTAAAGTTAAAAATCATGATGCATAATTTTATACATTTAAATTTATTCATTCATTACATTAGTTGCTACCTAACTGCAAATTGACTAAGTATTTCACAACATAAAATAATAACAATAATTAAAAAAACAATTAAAATGTATCCCATATTCACCAAAGGGCTCCAGGCACAGCTTGGGGTACAGGTCTTTAAGGCCCTCCAGAATGCATATTTCAGGGGAAACCTAATTCTAAAAGGCAGGCACCGTGTCATCAAAAGCATGTTTCCAGTACCCTGATGGCACCACATAATCAAACAAACTTAGTATGCACCAATCCTGCCCTCCTGACTGGCTAAGAAGACCCTGAAGTACCTCAAGTCACCAAGCCTGATACTATGTAGGGCTATAAATCATGACAGGATAAGTCATAACTAGCAGCTTGAATCACACTCGGAACCAAACTGGTAACCAGTGGAGGTCACAAAACCAGAATATCACATGTGCATACTGAGACATATCCACCATTAACTATACCATTGCATTTTGGACTATTTGAAGCTTTCAAAGACTCTTTCAATCCCTTGTAGAATATGTTGTCATAATTGTGCTATAGGATGATTAGGACTCGCTGAAGGACTTCTTGATCTTGCAAAAGGCACAACTGGCATATTAGATTAAGCTATATAATGGTCTTCTTGTCTATAGCTGCCACCTGCTCATTAAGAAAGAGCTGTGGAGCCAGGAAGATCCACAAATTCTACTCCTGAATGAGAAAGTGTTACCCTATCCAAGGTTTAACATCCCAGCCATTTTGTGACAGAATTTGAATAACATCATTGGCCAGTCTGGAGTCAAAAGATATAATTATGTAGAAGTAGAGCGAAAGGGGGGGGGGGGGCTAGAGTTAAGTGAGTCATCAGCTTCTAGTCCTGTATATAGATTTCACATGTGTATAATGAAATATTGGGGGAAACAATTCCATTGCAAAATTCCATTGACCAGTATGCCAGTCATAACAGATTACAATATGGTACTTCAAGGGCCTTGAATTGCTATATAATTAAATTATTTGTGTTTGTGCTACTGCTATTCAGAACAAAATCTTTTCATAATTGTTTATGTTGTGATGTGTTAATTAATATAATACTTTTACAATTCAGAAATGTTATAGTATTTTTTTTTAATTTATCAAAATATAAAATACAGAGAAATAAAGAAAAATGAAAATAATGGAAAAACAGGGAAAGAAAAGAGGAAGAGGAAAAAGTGTAGGATAAAGGGGAAAAGAAAAAGATTACTTTCCGACTACTTTTGGTGCAGTAGAATAAGGTAATAACAATCTCAACTAATTCAGAAACATTTAGTAAAGATAGGATCTTCCCCATATTTTTCCAGGAATAATTAACAATGGAATAGAAAGTTTTATGGGACTACTGAGAAAACAATTTGTAAGAGGAATCTATTTTGGATTACTTTCTTACAAGAGAGCAGCTGGTAGGATGATACTTTGAGAATGGCATTTTTCTACCAACAAGAATTCTATAATCAGTGCTGAAATTCCAGGTGTCCAGTGACGATCAATTCAAACTCAACACTAAAGTCATTGAAAGCCTATTTTTTGCATGGAGCTCTAAACCGCTCTGATCCCATATGCACTGGCAGATGTTACTCTTTTTTCATACCTAATTTGTGGCTTTGGGAAAAAGAGAACAATAAAAAACAATCCCAGCAGCAGCTAGTCCAGTGCAGATGGGCGAAGTATTATTGAAAATATACCTGTATGTTTTCTATTTATTTTTTATTTCCAATTTTCTAGTCATTTTTTTCTTATAAAAATTTAAAGAAAAATAACGACCTGAAAATTGAAAACAGAAGTAATATTGGGGGGGGGGGGGGAATAGAAAATGTTTAAGAATATTTTCTGTAATTTTTTGCCACCACACAGTAGTATTTTCATTTAAATAGTAGCAGTAATTACCAAACATAAACCTTTCAGCAGTTATTCAATTCAAGATTAATTATCCCAGTAACAGGCTCCAAACAGAAAACATTTATTCACATTAAAAAGGACCTTTTTTGAATAAAATTTCTGAATAAAAACCTAAGAATGAAAGTAAAATTCACTTGGTCTCAATTTTTATGTGGATATACCTCTCCAAACTATATTCAAAATCAGGATTTTATAATTATCCTAACTGAAAAATACCACATCTATTATGAAAACATATACTTCTTTTTATATTGCTTATGAAATGTCTTTATTATGGTCTATGACCATCATTAAAATAAAAAATACAGTAGAAAGGGAAATAGTTTATCACAGCAATTTGTTATTGGGGAAGGGGAAAGAATAATTGGAATTGGAATTGGAATTGATTTTATTTGTAGGCCGCCCTTTTCCCTGAGGGGACTCAGGGCGGCTCACAGAAACCAGGGAGAGGGGAATACAATACAATACAGTACTAAGACGACAACACATAATAAAATAATACGCAACATGCATACAACATTCGGGCGGGGTAATGGTCCTTATCCCCAGGCCTGACGGGCGAGCCAGTTCTTCAAGGCTGTGCGGAAGGCCTGGACGGTGGTGAGGGTACGGATCTCTACGGGGAGTTCGTTCCAAAGGGTCGGGGCCGCTACTGAGAAGGCCCTCCTCCTTGTGGTTGCCAGCCGACATTGGCTGGCCGATGGGATGCGGAGGAGGCCCAACCTATGAGATCTTATAGGCCGTAGGGAGGTAATTGGCAGAAGGCGGTCTCTCAAGTATCCAGATCCACTGCCATGTAGGGCTTTATGGGTGGTCAATAGCACCTTGAAGCGCATCCGGAGATCGACAGGTAGCCAGCGCAGTTTTGCGTAGTAAATGTTTGAACGCCTGATATGAGCAAATGGGGTTAGCATTCCTTAAAAAATAATAAACGTAACATTTATCCTACATGGCCTTCATATTTGGAAATAATTGAGATGATCAGAATATGTCTTGGCAACATAGAAAGAGTGCCAAAAAAGGACATGGAAGAAAATTTCTACCTCCCTGAATGCACAAGGGCCAGGTTTCTGTAAATAAAACAGTCCCATGAAGTCTTTCAACCAGTAGAGAACATTATTTATATTTGTGTTAAATTGTACAGATATCCCTCAATACAGGACTTGTGACCATTTGATGTACATTGTAATCAAGGAGTGATTATTGTAGGAAAGCTTCTGTATTTATAAAAATGTATTTGAAATTTTGTGCATTTTTTGACAAATTTTGGACAAATATTCAAATTTATGTATGAAATTTATTAAAAAAATAAGTAAAATAGGAATCCAGGAGAAATTTGATTTGCCTCCATTCTAGAGAAAGAGATTATGATATTGACATTTCTGAACATTTGTATACTTGCTTTAGTCTCTGAAACTGAGCTGTTTCTTAAAACTGTGACCGAAAACTGACAAAAAAAAAACCCTACCATAAATCGCGGTTACTTGACTGCAGAACGCTGCAACCGATCATAAAGTTCTGCTGGTTTTTAAGCACTCAAAATGAAGTCAAATGACCACAGAGGGTGGCAGCTGTTGAAACTCTGGAATTGGGTCATAAGTAGATTTTGATGAGTCGGTCATAACTTTAAATGGTTGCTAATGGTTGTTAAGTGAGGACTGTCTGTAGTGAAAAAAACATTTTGCAAGACATTATTTTAAGTCATGTTTATACATGGTTTCCCAAGGTCTTGAAAAACTTTTGCCATAGCTTTTATCTAGAATCTCTGTCTTCTACATCAAAAGCAGGCTTCTCCAAATTTTCCAATGTGTCAAGGTCATAACACTCATGTCTTAACAAATGAATTGGAAAATATTGACATAAGAGAAATTATACTTAGTAGTAAAACAGCCATTTGTTGAACTAATATTTGACCATTCAGTCTTAATTTTTAGATATATTAAATAATCAGGCCAATCTTGGAATTGTACATTCAGGCTGTTCCCATGAAATCTGCAAAGGCCTAAGTTTCATTTGAAACAAAACAGCAAATTATCCTGCTAGCTTCAGCTTACTAGAAGCTGAAATCAGTGGTCTTTACTTTCCAGGAGTTGCCTTTAGAATTGTGATGTAAGACTGAAATGGAAAAATCAGAAGTGGCAGGAGTACTTTAGGAGAGCTTTAGGAATAATGTATTTATAAAGAGACTGGATCAGTAACATCTGATGGAAATGTTTTAAAGTATTGCAAACTGTTGCTCTGTTTGTATTCCTAGACCTCAAAAGGCCCCTGTTCTTTCATTTCTGAAGCCTTGCAGTATAATCAGTTTTATTGTTCCTCATTTGGTTATTTGCTTATTTTGTGTCTAAGATCCAAACATTTTGGTTTTGTTCGCATTTATATTATTGACCATATCATATAAAATAAGGTAAAATAATACAATGTATTGGGATATAAAAAATATTCATTGAACTTAAGTAAGACTTGGCAATTGATCCCAATTTGACCTAGATAGGAAACTCTCAACTAAATGGCTTTAGCTATAAATGTGGCATCCCTTACTTGAAGGAAGGAAGATAGCTTATTGGTGGGTCTCAACAGACTATCCTGTCAATTAGTGACCTTAAATGTTGTGCTCTGTGTTGAAGCAAGAGTTGGGACTCTAAAAGGCTATTTTCATTATATCTACTTTTTTATTTTAAGCAGTTAATATCCTAAAAAACAAAAAAATAATGTAATATATGTATGTATTATATTTGTCTGTTTGTTGTTAAAGAACATTAACTGCTTGAAAACAATATGTAGTTTTTAGCCAGCAATCTGTGTTCGGAGCCAAGTTTCACTTTCTGAACTCAGAAAGCTGTAAGAGTGGTGTACAGGTAGTCCTCGACTTACAACCACAATTGAGCCCAAAATCTATGTTGTTAAATGAGACATTTGTCCCTTTTTATGACTTTTCTTGCCACCATTATTAGGTGAATCACTGCAGTTGATAAGTTAGTAACCTGGTTGTTAAATGAATCCGGCTTCTCCATTGACTTTGCTTGTCAGTAGATCGCAAATGTGATAACATAACTCTGGGACACTGCGACCGTCAAAATATGAATCAGTTGCTAGGCATCCGAATTTTAATTACATGATCATGGGAATTCTGCAAAGGTCATAACTATGAAAAAACGGTCATAAGTCACATTTTTCAGTGCCGTTGTAATATTGAGTGATCAATAAATGAACTGTTGTAAGTCGAGAACTGCCTGTAATGATTATTGGGCCAAACTACTATATTTTGGTTCTGCAACAATTCCATCCTTTTTCTATATTCTCAGGTGTACTATTATTTTAGCTTATTCCCTGCTGTTAAAAGAGACTTTATTAAAGTGAAAGAGACTTTATTAAATAAACAGAGAACATCTGCTTCCAGAGGCAATGCTCTACCACTGCTGTTTGTCAATCTTCATTTCTCCCCTGTGGTAAATTTGGGGTTGTTATGCCAGTGCTGTTTTAACTGTTTTTTACTACTTCTCAGAAAATTCACAATGAATTAATGCTAGAATGGACAGAATAATGTTTTATTAATATTTTGCCCCAATTCTGTTACTAAGAGCCATTAATGTGATGAAAGGAATACAGTATAATGCTGTGTGGCCTCTTATTTAAGAGAATTAAATCACATATTCATCAAATATCAATCATTCAGCTTTCCTGAAAAACTGCTCAATAGTTTGTTACTAGAAAGGATCATAATGTTCAGTATTAAAACCTGTTTTGATTCTTATATGGTGTGGCTCTTTAAGAAGGCATGATATTCATTTATATTTCTATATTTATGTTTATTTAAAACATATCCTATTGAATGCAGTGAGGCATAGTCCTAGGTAAATGTGCGTAGGGTTAAACAGAATTATAAATCAGATTATGGTTTACAAAACCCATAGTTCTTAAAACTATATTAGTATTTTTTTTATCATCCTGTGGTGTTAGTTTAATTTTATTTACAGTTATCTTTCCATTTTCTGCTTCTCTTTTTTTTCTTTTATACCCTAAAGCTACTGAAAGAGATAGCACGAAAACGCAGAAGCATTCGTTTGGGGAGAGAAGCAGATTTAAAGCCATATATTGCAGCACACTTTGAAGTTCTTCCTACTGAGTTCACCCTGGGGGATAAGAAACAGTATGGTGGTTTTGAGAACAAGCAGCTCCAAAATGGCCAAGAATATGTTGTCTTTATTTTAGCTGTGATGGAACACTCAGAATCAGTAAGTTGGCTGTGGGTTTGTTGCCCCCACCAAATGTAACATTGAAATACTGTATCTTATCTCAATACAGCTCATGCTTTGGCCATGTTCTTACAGCTAAAAACTGTTTACATGTTTTGAATGTTATAAGGATATTTTCTATCTGTATTTTAAAGAATCTGGATTTTTTTTTTCTAATTTAGATGGTCACCCATCTTATACAAGGGAAATCCTAAACCCACCATTAAAATCAAATATATAAACACTTAAAACAATTAAATATCATGCAGGTAAAACCAAGATTGGAGTTAATTAAGATACCATACATAGTGCAACCAATGTACAGGTTTTCTATTTTTGGGATCTCCAGGCCTATTGAAAAAAAACCACATTTCCAAAAAGCCATAAGGGTCGAAGTTAATCACACCACTTAGGTCAACACACAATGAAGCAGCAAGTGTGCACAACTCTAGTCTTTGCTTCTGTCTCTATTTACCTTCTCGTATTGATATGACATCATCAAACTACGATATGTGTGTTTATTCTAGATATATGGTATGTCGTTCACATGTACATATACAATTTGTCTCCAAATTGAAAGGGTAATGATTGAATATGACATATATTAAAGACATTGGCATAGAAAGTAATGATAGCTTTAACTCTTTAGTATTTCCATTTCTCAGAATAAACAGTTGGTCTCCTCATTTTAATCATTATAGCATATTTTATGCTTTGCTTCTTGAAATATCTGATAATTACTGAGACATGAATTTTACATCTAATCTTTCCTCTTTCTTGTCTCAAAAGAATGTTGTTCTTTCTAAAACATTTTTGGAAAATAGGAACTAATCAAGAAATGCAAAGCTGACTTCTTTAATTACAGTATTTTGCCACTGACCAGCAATGAAATGTAACAGAATTAGAAAATATTGTAAGGAAAATAGAATTCCTGAATTGATTTAAATAACTAATTGTACTGTTGTTCAATTTACATGTATCATATGTTTGTTACATGCTTGAATTATTTTAACTTTAATATATTTTTAAAAATAAAAAAGGAAGGGAAAAAGACTTTTGGGAAAGAAGAGCAGCCAATATTAACATTTCAATGTGCAGGTTACATGGTTTTTTTTTTCCAAATTGGTTGTTAACCTATCACATGTATTTACTAGGTTGGCTTTGCTGAATTTAATCCATTTTACTTAAAGGCTTATGGTAGTTATTTTCCCAGGTAGATTGTTAATTGCAGAACGTCTTTTTACTTTAATATTATTTTTCAATTATACTTATCTTTGAGAATGATCATCTCAGGAATCCCTCTTCTACTTTTGTTTTATAAGTCTTGGCAAACTATATCTTTAATTGTGAGAAGGCAACAAAGCTCGTTGTGGCTAGTTCTAAATATATATGCAATAAAATGTCTTACATTCCTCATTATTTTATTAAGTCAATTTTTTCTCCCATCCAGACCATGTATGCAACCAGCCCATATTCTGAAACAGTTGTATCAGTGGATCTTAATCCCCAACCAATTACAGAAGAGGAAGAGGGTTTGATCTGGGTTGTAGGACCAGTCCTTGCAGTTGTATTTATCATCTGTATTGTTATAGCTATTCTACTTTATAAAAGGTAAGTTTACAAAATAGTGTATAGAGAAGGGCAGGCTTTAGATGTGTTAATTGTGTTGAAAATATTTTTAGATTAAAAAAGAACCTTCCTTACATAAAGGATTCTTTTGTTTCATTGAATAAAATCAGTATTTCATTCTTAACAGATGACGATATCATCCAGGATAGACTTCTCTTCTAGATTTCTGTAAAATATCCACACAAGACCACAATAATTTCTCAGGAAAGAATACAATCTCATTGTCAGTGTAATTTTTTTTCTTGGAAAAAAAGGAGTAGATTTTGCAATTTATGTTTTCAGGTGCCTTATTTTAGTTTCATTTCTTACCAATTGACACTGTTATCATCATGCTATTTGTTCTTGTTGACATTACCATGTGTGGCTATATAAATTAATTCCATGTTTGAGTACTGGCTGTGGAAAAAAGGCATGCTTTTTACTAGGGAAAACAATATATTCTTAAGGGGAAAAAATAAGATGGATTTATTTATTTTTTATGAAAGACAAAGTGAGTCAAGAGAAGAAATGTGATATACTTTGGTATATTTACTCAAAAGAGATTATTTTTCATCTTTTCCTACAAGTAGAGAATGTTTACAACAAATTCAGTAAGGTGTTAGGGATTACTAGATTTGTACCCTAATTGTGAAAGAGCATTTTCTGTCACGGTAACTTACTTTGCCATTGGCCAACTAACATTCAACTTTTTTCTCTCTTTTTTCTGCCGCTTAATAATGGAGCAGTAAACCTGACAGGTGAGATAAACTTTTAAAAAAACTTGCTTTCCATTTTCTCAGAAAAGGGAAAATGAGAAAACAGTTTAAAAATAGCTTATTTGAGTTTCCAAACAGAATATTTGTCAGTCTAAAGGAATCCAAACAAATGTACTGTTTGGAAAAGGAGGAAGACCTGAAGTTTAAGATATTTTTTCCCCAAAGGAAGATGAAACATAAAAAACAATGAAGGCTAAACTAAAAAAAAAAAGCTTTAAAAAATCCTGCTCACTGCCCAGATACCCATTTTGTGGATTTAAGATTAAGTTTGAAACTGGTCCTGGAACCCAATATGCACTGGTAAATGTGTATATTCAATACTTTAGTACATGTTTACACATATTCATATGTTTCTTTGAAAGCCTGCTCGAAGCTACACTTAAAAATAACAAAAGAAAGGGCTAAACAAACTTACAGGGATTGAATTCAAAGCTACTGATTAAAATTAATGCCCTGTAAAATAAGCAATCCCATTTATAAAATCAGTTGTTGTATTCTACTGTATCATCTATTCTTTCACATGCACGTAAGTGAACACATTTTCGTGCACAGAAACATAGGTAAATACACCCATTCCTGCTTCCCTAGAAACAGCAAAATAGAACAAGAGGGAAGGTAGGTGCAGGGAAACAAAGAGAAATAAAAAAATTACAGGGAGATTAAATAGGTAGATAGGGAAAGAAGGTATGTTTAGTATTGAAATTCACCAGACACCAAGTAAAGTTAGGGTCTCCTCCAGTGGTGGAATTCAAATAATTTAACAACTGGTTCTCTGCCCTAATGACCAGCTGGATAGGTGTGGCTCGGTGGTCATGTGACCATATGGGCGTGGCCAACTCAACGTCACTCACATCGATGGGTGCTTTGCCTTAGCTGTTACATTTAATAAGGGTTAACTAGAGAGGCAGTTTCTATAAGCAGAGCAATAAAGATTAGGCTAGAAACAACACCAGAATCTTTCCTTCCTGCCTTCATTACAGGATTAGCCCTATAAACTGGGGAAAACACCAAAATGAGATTTCTTCCAACAACCAATTTACCACACTGCTTAGAAAGTTAACAATCAGTTCTCCCGAATAGGTGCGAACTGGCTGAATCCCACCACTGGTCTCCTCCCTAAACTTGTGCATAGCTAATCATATTCTCAAAGGTATCTCCCAGTAACAACATCAGAAGATATTTCAACTTCATATCAATTCACTTTTTCAACCTCATCATCAGAAAAAAAGATGACCCCAATTTGAAAGAAAACATTTATCTCATTATCAGGTAAAAATGGTATTAAAAAATCAAGATGCCATAAAAAAACACTCAGCATAGAGATTCATAGAGTTGCAAAAAAAAAAACAAAAAAAAAACCAAACCCTGTTCAATCTTACACATTCACCTTTTAGGTATTGTTAATGCTAGCATAAAATCAGCTTGCATTCTCTTAAATAAAATGGAGTACAGAAAATGGAGCTGCAGAGGAATTAGGCAATAGCCAATAGTTTGAACATGAACCAAAATTATTTTCTTCAAATAGTTTTAGAAAAGCCTAAATTTAAGGTTCCATAAATTTTGGGATTTCAATCATTACTAGGTTCATTCCAGAGATTAAACATGTACAAATGTTATTGAAATCAGTGCACTTGTAACATTTAATGGTACTCTGATTGTTCTTAATTTTATCAGTATTCAGGCATATTTAATTACCTTTTCATTGTCCTACATCATCAAAAAAATTAAACACATGCAACATGTTTCATAACAGATTATTCTATTAACATAATTGTGTCATTTTCATTGATTCTACAGAAACTTGGTTTCTGTGTTGATGTTTTAAAATCCTAAGTGTATACCAAAACAATATATCAGAGAGTACATAATTATGGGTAGCTAATGTTGCTTTGGCAAAATGGATAGTGATATCAATAATAAATAAGTAAATTCTTGATTAATCATCTTAATGTTTACATTCACTTTCTCTATGCAGGAAAAGGGCAGACACAGACTCTAGAAAGAACAGTATCCCCAACAGTAAAGAAATCCCTTCACATCATCCCACAGATCCAGTAGAGCTAAGACGCCTAAATTTTCAAACTCCAGGTAATCTGCAAATATTCTATTTTAATTATTTAAACAACATATCACCATAGATGATTTTCGTGTTTCATAATTTCATAAGAGTAAATACTGTATGAAAAAAAAATTACCTTTGATTATGTTGCTTCTGTTGATTATTGAAGACTGAGTTTTTGAAAAAAAAAATCTACTTCAAACTGTGCTTCTTTCCTGTTGGGCTTATGCTAGTGAGATGTACCAAATTAATCATATTTCGTCTTAATTAATATTATTTTTAGAAGGCCACAGTTATGAGATAGACTAGTGGGATATTTAATGGTGTTCATAAATTCAAGATAATCATGTCCTTCCTCCCTCAAATGTTCCATGTACTGTCTTAATTAGAATCTCATCTTGATGAGGATTTAAAATTCTTTAAAAATGTACAACACCAGAAGGAAGGAAAAAAGCCAAAGGTAATAGGAAAAACTATTAAAAGGCTCAAGAGAAAAAGAAAGTGGTTAGTTACGAAATAACTACAGATAGTTCTTGACTTACAACAGTTCATTTAGTGACTGTTCAAAGTTACAATGACACTGAAAAAAGTGACTTAGGATCATTTTTTCACACTTACGACTATTGGTTCATATTTATGATGGTAGCAGTGTCCTATGAACCTTTTGGCAAGCAAAATCAAGGGGAAAGCCAGGTTCACTTAACAGAAGTGTCACTAACTTAACAACTGCAATTATTCACTTAACAACTTTGGCAAGAAAGGTTGTAAAATGGGCCAAAATTCATTTAACAAATGTCTCACTTAACTATGGAAATTTGGGGCTCAATTGTGGTCATAAGTTGAGGACTTTCTGTATGTTATATCAGCATTGCAGCTTTCACGCTGTATAGAAATACAGTAACTTTCTGATTTAAGTAAATTATGCTTTCTGTATTGAATTATTAGGATTGAATATATGCTATATACGAATATATATTAGATATACATGCTGTTAAAGTCTATATTGCTTCTCTTATGCCCAGTTCTTGGTTGGAAATCCACTTACTCATGCATGCTTATCACTCCATTATTTGCCTGTATGTAAACTACAATTGTAGATCAAATCCTATAGGCATGGCTTTTATGTTTACATTAAGTGAAGCAAACAATACTTATATACAAAAGAGAAACATTTGAGATCAACTGCCTGATCCATACAGCTCAATAATGCATACATATGTATTTGTACTCTGGATTTAATCATCCAGAATGCACTTTATCTTATGCACAATGAAAACCTGAGTTTAACCTAAAATACGTCTTCTGAGAATGAGAACAATCTGTCTTCTCAGTTTCTCAAATTTAGTTTGACTCCTTGACATATTTTAGTTTGATATGAGAATACAAAAAGAACAATGGATACATGATGAATGAAAAGGGTTAAGGTAAAAGAAAAGTAAAACCCAAAAGTTGCAATTAATTATTTGTTGAACAACATTACAACAAGTAAAGAACTATCAGCAACACTTAGAATTACTGTCGCATTGAATTTAATGATTGTTTCATAGTTTTCAAATCTTACTCATGTCTCTATAATAAATTTCAATATGGCAAGATAGTCAGCGCAATTTGACATTTTTAAAATTGAGCACTTTGAGACTTTTTAATGGGAAATAATGTACAAATATTTTCAATGGGTAAATCAACACTCTCCTGAGTCTTCCTCCATATAGTACCTGTATTTTAAAAAAATGAATTGAAAATTGCTTTTTAGACATTAAGAAATTCACTTAAGCAACATATGAAAAGGTAAAAGGAGAATGCAGTCAGTAAATTTGTTCTTTCTTCTTCTTTATCACAGTTAGTGTGATAAAAAATGTAAAGACCTCTCTGTCCATGTGAATAGGGACAATGTCCAATATATACTAATACTACTTCTAACTCTTCAGAAGTAACCAATGTTGGTTTATATTGGTTTCAAATGTCTGAATAGAACTAATATCTTAGTAAAAGGGCACAGGGCAAGCCAATTGAGTTGTGTCTATTCAAAAATTTCTAAGCTAGATTCAGTTTTGTATTCACAGAAGATATGGTTGAGACCATACTGCAGGGGTAGATATCTAAATTCTCATTATTTGTTTTGCAATTCCATGTGGTATTTATGACTATAGGAAGGAGACTTTTCAAATGACTTTGTCAGTCTCTTCCTTGAGAGGTACCTTCACTAAATTTTGGAACATACCGTGAACTGCAGCTTTTTCATTATTGGAGGTTATACCCATTATAGATTATAGGAGTTTGGATCCATTATAATTGAAAAATCACAGAAAAAAGATTCAAAAAGAAACATAGCAAAACTTGCTGGTAGAAGTAACCAGATTGTTTAAATATTGTTTATACTTGTAGCAGCACAGCTATATTTTAATTTTTTTTAAAAAAAATGAAAAATAAAAAAGAGCCAAAAGAAAAGCTCATTCCTAAAATTTTAATCTATTAATCAATAAACCTCTTCTCCTTAATGTGAAATCTATGTCAAATGAATCAATGAGCAGTAGGATTGAGATTGTCCATATTGATCCGGTCATCTCTTGATGCCTAGACTACATGCCTGTTCCTGCCTAGACTACATGCACACAAAAAGCCTGATTCAAATGTAAACTATGTCAAGAGAATTTTCTGCCACCTTCCTCTTGAATTTCTTAAACCAAAACCTTGATCACAACCTTGATCAGATGTAATAACTGTAGCATTTCTGAAACCTTTCTTTGTTTCTTCCAGTCGTATATGCAAAGTCACTTGTGTAACAAGCAGATACCCAAAGATATAAAATGGGGCATATATGGCAGATTTCTCCCATTCTACAAATCACTCTGTGCAATTGGAGAACTAGCAGTAACAGCCTATTTTTGGAAATGCCCATCCTCTTGAGAGTGATAAATATAAAGTCTTAATCTGCCCATGATGTTACTCTACCTGTTTCTCTTTATTGAAAAAAAAACTGTCAAAAGAGCTGAATGAAGCCAGAAGGAGAAATCAGTGCTGCTATGCCATTGGGACCTTTTTTTTTTTTTTGCCCAAGCCTAATGGCCTTTGAGAGATGACATGTGTTTTTTAGACACATGTATATAAACAATCTTGATAACATTTGACCTATGCATTGCAAAGTCCTGGTCAGGCTTTATACAGGCAGACACCTCTGTGGGACCAGATGTCCTCACACTCTTTTTCCTTTCAAAATTAAAGTAGCCAGTAAGGGAGGCCTCCAGCAACCTGAATGAAAGGGATTCTCCTTGCAGCAGCCAAAAGTGGCCAATAAAAGGTGGCCAAAACCTAGCCTTTGACTGTATCAGAATCTGTGTTATATAGGAATCATCTCTGATTGTTCATACAGCATAAGGTGATAAGGTTAAAGGTGGAGTAGTTTATAATAGGCTGGGGAAGAATTTAAGAAAAAATCATGGGGATGTTTTCTGAAAATAATCAGTAAAGTACTTAACCCCAAGAGATAATATATAGCCATTAAAACCCATCTTCAGCGACCCTGTTCTTAAGGTGTATTTGCTTTCTTATTTTTGTTTCCCATTGGAAGCTGAGCAAATGTGAATATTTAGCATTTTTAATCCTTGAGATGAATGACAAGAATGCTGCTATTGCTTATGTGCTTTTGTTTGCATATATCATGTGCATTCTAAAATTATCACTTTCTTCAGAAGCATGTACCACCGTAGAATAAATATAGCTAGTAATTGAAGAATGCTGTATCTCTAATATACCTGGGCAAATGGGATTATTCACAATGAAATCTGATACATGCATGTTTTTGCTACTGTGTGGCTTGCATCAGGGCTACATAATTTCCATTTCTATGTTGTTTGATTTATATTTTCCCATCTCTCTTTTAATATAATGGGGCAGTATGGAGGGAAGAAAACATTGGCATATGCTGTTCCACCCATATCTGTTAATAAAAATGCTCTTAGGATACATTGTCATGCAAATATGCATCAACAGTGGATGCTTTCCAGATTCATAACATCAAGCCATCTGTATTCTACAGTATTTAAGTTAAAATGGACTCTTGAATGCAGAAGCCCATTTACCAGTTGGCCTTTAGTTGCAGTTGTATAGCAAAAAAGCAAATTCATTTTAAAGGAAAATAACTATAAATTATAAAACAGTGGGCATGAAACAAAAGGTAGACATTTAAGAAGAAAGAAAGAAAGAAAGAAAGAAAGAAAGAAAGAAAGAAAGAAAGAAAGAAAGAAAGAAAGAAAGAAAGAAAGAAACCACACACACTTGTACTACTTTTCTAATTATTTCTTTTGATAAGATTATTGTGAAATTCAAGAAAAGGCTTCATTTTATGTAACTCATAAACATAATAATAATAATAGATGGTTGTTTCTAGAAGTGGTTTAATTTTCTTCTTAAATTATCCCTTTGGCTTAAACAAGAGAACAAATTGTGTACCACATTTTGATAAGAATCAAATGCCTCCCTGTAGAAGGATAATGCTCATATAAATAGCAAAATACAGAAGGAATTCTTCTCTGAGATGTTTCAATATGGAGACAATAAAAACAATTAAAATCATGGGACATGATTTAAACTTCTTGGACTACTTGTCTCTACTAAAGAGTGGGCACCATTAAAGATTTTGTTATTTCTGTATAAGCCTGCATTTGAGGCTGATTATTTATAACTTATCTATTATTTCATATCAATGATGTCTTGGTTTTCAATAATATAAAATTGAGTATTGAGATCCAGTTCTGCAATAATATAATCCACTAATAGAGCTCTTTGGTTCTATATATGAACAAATTAGGGTAGTCTGACCTTTCTGTCTCTTTCTCAGTTCTGAATGTCCACATTGTATTGTGCATGCAGAATAGTACCTTGGTCTCTGTAAAAACTGACAATATGATGGTGTACTGCTGTTACTAATTTCTTTCCCATTTCCAATTGGCTTTACTTTTTACAGCTTTGAGCAGTAATTCAGTCCCCTACGCTTCCCTGATTGGCTCTGTGTCCTCCCTCTCTAGCCAAACTACCACTCAATCCTTATATGATAATAACTCTCTCCCACGATTCGCTCGAAAAGGTCTAAACATCTTTGTCTATTATTTTCTCTGTTCACTGTTTTAGATGTTCCATTATTCAACTTCCATTTCTGAATAAGCCTAGCATTTTCTTGTGCCTTTTTTTCTTTCTATATTGTGTCACTGGGATGCTCGATCTGGATTAAAAATGTGTTGGCTATTTCTAAAACAAATCACCCAGATTAAATATTCCATATGAATATATAAGAGATAATAAAACATCTCCCAAATTAATAAAAATATTGTTGTTTTCCTTTCTGAAAGTAGTTTCCATAATGTGTGGGCACTTTGTACGCTTACCAAACAATCAAAAGAACTGTTATGTACCTAATTAGTTCTGCCACATCATATTATCTTCTATAGTGCTATCTTCAGTGCCACCAGCAGGATTTAAATGACATGCTGGTGATGACCCTTTCTTCATTAAGCCAGGAGTTCTATAACCCTAGTAAGGACATAGCAAATGTAATTTATATCTTTATATTATCATTTCCTGATCATGACACATAAAGCTGTGTCGCATCATGCAAACTATCTTTTGTAGAATACATCTTTCAAAGTTGCAATGATGAAACAGCCTGACCTGTGGAAAATATAGCTTCCAGCTTGAGCCGCCCCCACTCTTCCTTTCAGTTGCCATCTTTTTTTGTTTGTTTACACATAATGTCCATACATTTGGGGTTTGCTAGTTTAAAACTCTAGTCAATTTTATGTTTCCCTATAACAAGCTATTCTAGGCAAGCTTACAATATGAGAAATACATTGAATGGGTGGAAACTCATCCACCACGAGCAATTAAAAAATATACTCATTTGAGCAAATACTTGTGGATTTGCTAAAATCTTTAGCTTGGCAGATCATGCTAGTTGACCCCATTTTGCCCCTTACCCTGTCTCCAATTTACCCTGTTGCTTTTCTATCCCATCTCATCCCGCTCCATTCCTTTTCTGACCCTTCTCAATGTTCACTGTTTTTTTCCATCTGTAGACAAAGATGTTTACACCTGAAGTAGATTGTAGGTAATATCTGGGGGTTGATAAAGGGAACGGGGTTGAGATTTTTATATTTTCTCTGAGAAAGTAGGTGAACTGCATGTTTGTGTTTCACAAAACTGATTCTGTACAACCCCTGCCACTACAATCTGCTACTAGTGGAAACATTTTTGAAGCTTTAAATGTCTGATGTACAATCTTGTCTTTATTGATTGTTGTCTATAAGGGGCAGTGCATGTTTACTCTGACTATCCATAGCTGCATGTAAATGTCCTAAATTTTTATAACATGATTTAAAAAACCATTAGATTATTCTTTGTCTTAATCAACTTCTCCAATTCTTTAAATACAGTAATTACTTTAAGAACCAAGCTATTCATTTATTTCATTTCATTCAATTTTATAAATTACACACGAGGTTTTTTTTTTCTTCCCCTGTTTTATTTTTGAAATCTCTTTTTGCAGGACCAAGTTTTTCTGGTTACCCTGGTAACCTACATTCTTCAAGTTAGTTTTTCTCATAAGTTATTTTGTCTCAACTGTTCTAACTCTTTAGGACTCTTTGATTGGTTTCTCCTTGCTCTTGATTCACGTTCTGTTCACCTAAGTCCAACACCATTTCCATTTCACACAATTCAAGACAAGGGATTATATATGACATTAAGAATCATTATTCAAAGAGAAATGAACATAAAGTCTAACAATCTCATTCTTTGCACTTAGCTAATTTCATTAAGCTTTGGCATAATATATCTGTGTGTAAAGATATATTTGTATATATATTTACATTATTATTATATATATAAATATATATGTATATAGTCATTTTAACACTAGAGAATGGTTGTTTGGGGAAATTGCTTGATTTTTTTTTGTTTTGTTTAGCAATCTGGCTTCAGAGCATGTCTTACTTTGAGTGACTAAACTATATGCCTGCTTCTATCACCTTAAAACATCTTTACTGTTTACACATTTTATAGTCATTTTAATTGCTATATTTTTTAAAATTTGAATATTAGTACTTGTCTTTCATAATTTTTCAATTTTGTCTTTTTTCTACTTTAACAGGTATGGCCAGCCACCCACCAATACCTATTTTGGAACTTGCAGATCACATTGAAAGACTGAAGGCAAATGACAACCTGAAATTTTCCCAAGAATATGAGGTAATGACCTCCAGGTTTCTCAGGGGCTGATTCATTGTTAATTTAGAATGACAATATTAATGGGTTGGAATAAACTCCTGGGAGGTACAACTTCTGTCTATAAATATAAAACATAAATTAACGTAATAAAAAATAAGACAATTTTTCAAAAAGTAACACTGAATTCCTAAACAAATGGCATAGCAAGCTTGTTGAGTAGAATAAGATTTCAATGTAAGTATTTTAGAATTAATTGCTTCATTATTTTTATGCCATTATGAATATTTAAAGCAAATTCTTAGCAAGTCAGCATTTTCTTCCAGAAGATTTTTTCAATAAGTTAATGTTCTGTTTGGATAGTAAAGGATTTTAAATCTCTTTGGGCGACATTCTGTCCAAATCAGTTCCTTTTAACAATGAAATAGAATATAAATAGGTAGGAAAAAGAAAAGGGGAAGGTGGAAGAATCCTAGGATGGGAAGAATGGAAATAAGTGACTAACAAGAACATAGTATCTTTTTTCTTTTAGTATCAATAAATACCTGAAAATATTTAATTTTTACATGTCCTTTTAAAATTTAAAAAAATAGAAATTTGGTGTTAACCACTTCAGGAATAAAATTCTAAAATCAATGCCTAACAAAGAATAAGAAGAAATTTCACCAGCATATTAACATTGAATAGATAAAACAGTGAATTCAGCTGAATTCAACACCAAGTAAAATTAGTACCTAAATAATTTGGGCAGAAAAAATAAAAAAACTCCTACATGATAATTTTATTTTGTCATATGTGGACCTTAATTTAAACCTACATAAGAATTTAAGTAATTAGTTTAGAATTAGGTTGGTTTGCAGAGTAAATGTTGCCTATTCTAAGGATTGGTATAGTTATTACCTCGCTGTTCATTAATTCATGAGTAACACCTTTTAGTAGTATCATGGGAAGTTATTATGAAGTTCCTTTTAATATCCCATGGATAATCACTCCCAGGATGCACGCAAACACAGAGAGGCCATTCTTAGTAGATATGGCTGAAGACAATAGGGCCACATCCATTAAATATCATTAATTATTGCTAAAGCACAGTACATAGGGGAAGCATGCAGAATTCTTAAAGATTTTTTCCCTTAATATCAGTTCTACTCTGGGTCATGCTACTAGGGAAAGTGGAGCTTCATAATTCGATGGTCAGTAGTCTTCCAAGCTGTTACCCAATCTCATTGGAAAGCATTAGACATTTTTTTCCATATTTTTTCCCCTATAATAGTCCCATCTAGTCTCATCCTACATTGAAACTATGTATTCCTTTTTCTGACTTATTGTTGTCACCACCACCAAATTTGGTCCCATTCTGTTCTAGGGGAATCTTGTTAATGGACAAATAATATAATCCCAAGGCTCTTTATGTAATTTTGTTTCTAATATTCCATTGAATGAAACAAAAGAGTAAACCCAAATATTCAGAGAAAATTCTATAGTATGTATAGCTAGTACTGCAGTGGATAATAGATTAAATACTTTTCAATGCTGTGGTTTAGTTCTGATAATTGTGTCAAGTGAGTAATTAACCAGAGAGCACTTAAGACTTTAAAAGATGCATATCTTACCTTGTAACATGAGTCACCTGCTTGGAGAAGAGTTCTCTGCAACAAACCAGGATGTCAGTATCAGAAAATTCCACAAGTCAGAACAAAGGTCAAGATTAGCCAAAATGAAGAGCAAGAGCAACTCCATCTGTTTGGAGGGCAAGGGCTTGGAAGTTGTTTTTATATAACCTCTGGCATGTTTTGAAGTTGAGGAAGAACATTACGGATCCAGGATCTCTTCCAACTCTGTTATTCTATTATTATCATTATGTTTCTCTTTTCAAGGTAATGTGCTGATCATCTTCTTGCTTATCCCATAGTAGGTGCAACATGTTCTTCAATTAGGCACCCTCCAGAATCTACCTCCTCATTACCTGAACTCAGTCTTTTTCAGACCCATGTCTCTTGAAACGGTCATAAAGTGATGTCTATCATATCTGCCTATTTAGCCTCTGACCTGAGATTCAAGCAAAGCTGTAACTTCACCACCTAAGGCACAGCATATTGACACCTGTTAATTTCACACCCAAGTCCAAAAGCATTGTCCTGAATAAAGGCAAAATGAACTAATTGTGGCAGAATCTGCAGCTAGAGTGAGGAGGAGTTAAGAGACTGGCTAGCTTGAAATCCCTGCAGGGGAGGAAGCAATGGAGACTTGTACCCTCCCCCCACCCCAAATTCTGAGATGCCTTAACTGGTTGTTCCCAGAAGAATGCACTTCCTGTAAATGGGCATGTAGCAATAAAGAAACTTCTCTGATCAGCTCACAATGTCATTCTGGTTCCCTGCATTGGACACCAATTAAATAACAGTTTAAGTGTCTTTATTGTGCCCCAGAATCTGCTGCTTGATGCAGCCACCTTAATACACTCAACAGTAGAATACAGTTTGCATGAAGTTACTGAAATGGCAATATTTATTATACCACATTCTTCAAGCAATTAAGTACTGAACTGTTATTTTTTTCCTCCATCAAATTCAAATTATTACTGGGAATAACAGCTGCTAGGACTAGAATACTAGTACTCCTTATAAGCAATAGCACAATGACATTTTTGTCAGCTGGCTCATCTAGCATCATAATAATATTACCGTGTTCAGTCCTGTTATAAAATCTTTTAAATTCCAATATGTAAAACTGTTTATTTTAAAGTATGGGTAGTCTAACAACTTATTAACAGATATTTATACTTTCAAGCTTTCAAAATAGCTTTCATATACAATACTTTCAAACTAATGATTTTCAAACATGTTGTTTCAGGTGACACTGACATCATAACAGAATGCAAACAAATTAGTACTCTATATCTTTTAAGTGTTGATGCCTCCTTTGTGTAGGAACAGTTTGATAAAAACTTTAATAAATGTTGCCTTTGGAATGCAATTTTATTTGACCTTTACATAAATATTTCAATCCATAGAATATAAACATCTAATATCTTAAGCAAGAGGCATTTAACTAGCAATTGTATATTTATTTTTACAGTACTTATGTTCAGTTGCTTATTATGTAATATTCAGTGTTAGGTAAGGTCTTAGGCTTTGTCTGAAAAATAATCTCATTACTGTCAAAAATGAAAATGCAGTTTTAATATTCACTAAATCATGTTCACTTGAAGGTCATGTTAGGGTTTAAAGTGACAACACTATTAAGCAGAGATTTTATGCTAATGGCATATAATTATTAGTGTTCACAGTCAAAGAAATCATGCAGTCACTTGCTGGTATTCATTTATTTCCTTTATATGAACTTTACAATGGCTGTTTGCATAGTGTAAATTTCTAAAGTTATGTACACTTTATTTTGCTGTGTGTTCAAATGCAGGTAGAATCAATTGTCTAAACCAACAGCCCCCAACTTTTTGGGCACCAGGGACCAGTGCCATGGAGAAAAGGTTTTCTGTGGACCAGAGGGGGCATGGTTTTGCATATTGCCTGCATCCCATGGATGGGGCTTCGCTTGTTTGTGCAACCTGGCAGCTGGCATGCCAGGGACTGGTGCCGGTCCACGGTTGGGGAACTGGTGTAAAAGTCTAGAGATTATCAAATTACCTTGATAAAATAAAAAGTGCTATTTTTGTAAAGCAAAAGTTGCCATATTAGAGAAGTTTTCAAGCTAACTTTAATTTTAAAAAATCCCAGAACCCTGATCAAAAGGCAAGGTCTAGAGATAGAAATTTGACAATAAAACTAAAAGGGTTGCAATTTATGTAATCAAATGTATGTATTTAAGTAATTAAGTAAAAGGGATGCTCCAATTACGGTCCTGGAAAGCTCCTTTGTTTATTATTTTGAAGTATGAAAAACAAACTGATAAAATAAATGTAAAATAGTATTTCTAATGTACAAAAACTAAAAATTACTTGGGATATTAATATATCACACAAACAAACAAATCAGTGTACAATGACTGGGATTAGATTGTTTTTCCTCAGAAAAATTGCTATGGATACCCTGACCCCGCTTCTTCCTGTTCCTCTTGGTCCTATGGAATCCCATCAAGAGTTCCATGAAAAACAGTTTGAAAAACCCTAGCTTACAACTTCTTTTGGAATGTCCTTGATGTTTGGAGATTTCTCTAAGTTCTAAACGAGATTTGACTTTGGGATAGAGTTAGATATTTAGAGTTACATATTTTTTTTTAATCCAGTCCAATCTCTAGTCTGCTTGACTGATTCTAAAAATCTAAACATAAAGAGAAAATCGTAGAAAATTTAAAATAAAACCAATAAGAATAGCGCAGTAAAAGTCATACATGAAAATATATCAGCCTCAGGTTAGCTAAAATGAATTATGACTAAGGTTCTTTGAAACAAATGGAGTATAACATAGACAAGATTAATTGTTCAGTTGGATCTTGATTATGATTAATTTCAATTGGACCAAAGTCAATAAGAAATAAAAAATGTCAGTCATGAATTACTGCATTATCTGCCAAGAAAATACTGCAATATTCACCCAGAGATCATAAAACTATAAGCCTGTGTGAACACAAGATTTTCTGTCTGCCATCTACAATGATGCAAGAAAATGTCATAGCTAGATGTGCTATAACTACAGAAGACATTCCTAAAGAGTTTCTGCTAAATCTTCAGCTGAGGAGATAATCTCCATACCAGTGTTGTTTAGTGGAAGTAAGAGAGAGAAGACAAGAACCAAATGGTGATCAGCATCAAAAGTTGATGAGGACCCATGGTTTTATTGACACAACTTTTGGGGAGAGTTATAGATACTACTCTGTGCTGCCAGGAAACAGGACCAAAATGGTTGGGTTGCTACCGGCATTACTGCTGGTTCAACATGCGCATTTGCTCCTAAAATGGTCTGCACATGCGCACAATGTTAGAAGAGGAAAAAAATACATTTTTGCAATGAAGATTGTTCTGCGCATGTGCAGAACCGAAAATCAAGATGGTGCCATTGCCAATAGAACCGGTTTGGGGGCATGGCAGGCCGAGTTACTACCTATTCGGCCAAACCGGTCCAAACCGGTAGGAACTCATCTCTGGACCAGAACCCGCAGTCTCTCAGTTTTATCCTGGCGCTTTAACCACTGTGCCAAAGTAGCTCTCTCTTAGAAGTATTTATCCAGCCCTAATGCCTAAGCATAGTGCTAGGTATACATAGTGATCTACTTTGCACCATCTATGTTTTATAGCTAACCCTATTTAAGAATTAGGCTTGACATCAGTAAAACTATATATTGTAATTATTTGGAAATGTATGTTTGTTGAAATTTAGCAATATATCACATGATTAGTTTTATTAGTGGATCTGAGTTCTGTGGTCTTCAATTGATATAGCAAAATTTGCTCAACAGTGTTGTGCTGAATTAAAGTATCAGCAGATGCAGTATTTGAAGGGAAGAGAAGCAAGGGAAGAGAGGAAGATTGAGAACAGACAAATGGACAGGAAATGCCAGACAGCAATTTGCAGAGAGGAGGAGGGGAGAGAAAGGACAACAGTCTTGTCCTACTTGACTGCCTTTTTAGGGTAAGGTAAACCTTAGCTGAATGGACAGTTGAACAAACACATCTTTCCTGCTGCCATTTGCCCAACATTGAACATTTACTGTCCAATTATTTATAATGAGTTTTACATGCTTCTGATAACAGTTACAATCCCAAATATGATCTGAAGCAGATTTTTTAATGATCTTGTATCATACAAAGAACAGCCTTATGTCAAATATGCTTTAAGCATTTTATTTGAGAACCCATTGTTTGGGAATTTTTTGTCGGAAACGTCCATAAATTCAAGTCAGTTGCAAAGCACCTAAAATAGGATCAAGTGACTGTGTCAGAACATCATATTTGGCTCATAAGTACCGTATTTTTCACTTCATAAGATGTACCTGACACAGGTTTATAAAAGCAAAATAAGACAAAAACATTTCAATCGGAGCCTGAGAAGACCACAGATAGGTATCCTGTGCTAGCTCTGCTTATTGACTCCTGCACTGCAGGAAAGAGACAAAAGAGGTGGGCAATGACAAAGACAGAAGAGGCAGGGTTCAGCACTGTAAAAAGACCCTGCCACCTCCACCCAGCTGCTATTCACCAAAGACACACAGACACTTCCACCCATTTTTAGGGAGGGAAAGTGTGCTTTATGGAGCAAAAAATACGATACCTTTTTGAGGTCCATCGTAACTTCAAATAATTACTAAGTGACTGGTCATTATCTTTGTACATTAATAGTACTACTTCAGTATAAATTCTTACTTCATTCTTAACTTTATTGGCAGCTGGTCTCTGCAAATGTATCTATATATTACAATAGAACGGCAGATCCTTAGGGATCTTTTGGATATTTATGATTTCTGGGTTTGGGCCTTGTTTCTCTTTGTGCTTTTGTTTCAGAATTACATAGCTGCAATTAAAATCAGTGGTTCATATATTCCCCATTTTGTTCTCAAATGGACAAATGGCTTTGTATACAAGGTAAGTTCCTTGTGAATATCTGTATGCAGAGGGTGTAACTTACAGATTCCTTTTTTCCTCGCAAAAGCTCCCATGTGCCTTTTACTCCACTATGAAAAGAATAAGTGAGTGTACGAACTGGCCCAGAGAGACTGAAACATAAGGAAAAAGTATGCATTAACCTAGCTGCCAAACTGCAGTACATCATTTTAATGGCCTTGCTCATCCAGTTTTGAGCTGTCCATTAAGGCAGTTCTTTGCGTTAACATTTAATATTGGTGAAGGTGAAATCATGTTCCTGGCTCTGCACCAAACTGCTGTAACCCTAGTAGATTTACTAAAATTTGTCAGCGTCAATTACTGAATCATCAGTTTTGTGATGGATGACATAAATAATTTATTAAGTGAATTAAATTTTGAGGTTTTTATTTTGAAGCACTAATTAGCCAACCTAAGCAGCTTAATAACCTAAAGCAGAGGTTTTTTTAAAATAAGTACATCACTTTCTCCATAGATCATTTCATGAAACCATTCTATGCAATAGTTACACATACAGCCCTTCCAATCTGCACTCCATTTTCCCATCAGCTATAAAGGAGTCTGTTGGTAAAAAACTATGGATTTGGATCTAAAGAAATATGCACATTTCAGGACATTTTGCCTGACTTCTGTTGCAGGCTTTGTATTCCTGAACAGAATAAGCCACAATGGACTGGAATGAAATGCAGCCTAGCAGGTGGGGGAAATGGCATGAAGCATCCAGTTTCACCTACATAAATTGTATGTTAACCCAAGACATTATTCACAAAAATTCAGCAATGTTCTAATTTAAATGATTTCCCCCCCAAAATATCCCAAATTAAATCAACTAAAAATAGCAGCCTAAATAGCTAAAGGCACTTTTAAAGCACATCGCAAACACACAAAGTGAAATAAGCTTAATTCCCAGACTCCATTGGACAGCAAGATGTCATGATTAAGAAACAATTAAAGTGACAAGTAAACAATTGTTCTATTGTTCATTTTGTAATTATGATATGGAGTATATGAACACGTTGCAGGTACCTAGTCATTTCTAAATGTTTTTCTTGCACACTATGAAAATAAAGTAAGAGTGAAAGAGTGACTTTTCTTTTGAGTTTTAATTACAGAAGCTTCTCAGTAATGGCTATGCAGTATATTATACCAGAATGATGGATTGGACCTTCTGTATTATTAAATTCCTGAGGAATGCTGTTGAGTGTGTTTTCTATAGTTAGGATTTGTACGGCTGCAGTGTATTATTTCAGTTTTCTTTAAAAAAACAGTCCTTGATGAATAAGATGCTGTTGTAGAAAATGAAGTATTGCATCCTTCAGTCAATAGCTGAATGATCCTACTACTTAAACTGAAATTGATGTGGTTCAGTCATAGGATAAAAGGCAAGAAAGTCCCAAGCTAAGTTCCGCCTAATTAGAAAAAAATGTTTCTGTAAATCCTTAGGCAGCAAAGTTAGTGTACTAGAGAATATTGAGTTAGAATGTCCAGCATCTGCCTCAGATAATACAGTTTTCTAATGTAAATTCCTAACACTTGTTCAAAAGTCATCTACTCTGTATTAGCATCTAGATTTATACCAAACATTTGAAGGGGTATTTTATTAATTGCATTTGTGGGAGAAAGGCATATCTCTTCAAACCTTCAAGGAGTTGAATTTAATTCAAAGCAGCCTTTATATGTAAGTGTTTTTAAAGATTAGGCTATAGGACAGAGTTGAATAGTCCATTTGACATATCATAGCCATATTATGTTCTTGGCCACTCTTACTGGCAAAAACAGAAACTATTTTTCTCTATGATGAATTGGAAAGTCAATGTTTTTGTCTGAGACTGTGCATCTATTCAGTCTACAGAATACCAAAAAGCCACACACTAAGTTATCTGCTTCTCTTTCCATCAGCCCCAATGGTTAGTCCTTCACAAACCATCTAACTAATCCAGTATCATTTGCAGTAAGATGGAAGCCACATTGCTTCCTATTTCATCCAGCAATCTTGATAAAAATTGGGGGGGGATGTATTTGACTGGTGTGAACAGAAGTTTCTAAAGAAAGAGAGAAAGAATTCTCCTACTAGTGGCTAATATGGCTGGTTGTCTACCATGAAGAGTAATGGGTAACAACAATCTATTTTAGAACTGCTGAAAGAAAAGGGAAGGCCTCACTGTTTCTTCCATACATTGTATATGTTAATCCATGCATACATGATTATATGCATATATAATGGCTTTCTGTACTGTCAGATAATCAGTATGGCCAGAAAAGATAGTTAGTTAGTTAATTGGTTGGTTAGTTAGTTATTTCGTATGGCATAACATAATAAAACATTACTTTGTTTTATTCATGCTGCGTTTTCTTGATGGGAGATCCTTGTGAGGTCCAGCAGCCAGAATGTATCGACTATTTAGTTGTAACTCATTGCCTGGAGAGCACCACGAGGAGGCTAGTCTACATTGCACCTCAGTCATTCCTATATAAGGGGGAAAACTCCCAAATATCTTTGAAAAAGAAATGTGCATCTGATCTGCAAAGCTACAAGCAGTATATTTCACTTCTGTTCAACAGGATCTTGGCTCTCAATGTTGGTCTCACCTTCAAACTCCCAAATCAGTTACAGCCTGCATGGATACATACATACATACATACATCTGTTCTTCTACAATTGTTAAATCTGCCTGCCTGCCTGCCTGCCCATCCATCCTTTCAGTGTTCACATTCATATTCAAGTTCATATTTAATCGACTTTGGGAGCCTATTTTATACAAACCAGAGAAACATATATTAATATTTTGAGTTACTTAGGCACTACTGTTAACTAGGTTGATATTGTAAAGTGGAAGAACCTAAAATTAACTTAGATTTTCCCCTTGTATTTTTTTCTGGGAAAAGTTTTAGGAAAATTTCCACTTAGACAGACTGGGAATTATGTAATGAATTTCTGGAACTGTATCAGAGTTTGTTGCATAAATTCAAATCCAGAAAGCACACACAGATAGTTGATTCAGCTGGACTAATTAACTTCTTTATATACATAAGAATAGATAAATAAATGTACAATACCAACAGATGGTTCTTCCCAGTAAATACAAGACAGGAGTGTTACAGACAAATCCAGACAGTCTGCTAGTTTACTTTTCAGAGCAGCAGACTGCTTACGTTTCTGTTTCAGTTGTCTGCACAGACTCAGATCTGTTTAAGCTCTCATTGGCTGACTTAGTTGCTATGCCTATTCATTGGCTGACCTTGTTCCCATGTCTCTCCCAGTCATGAATATTTTAACAAACTGGAATCACAACCCTCAAGAAAGAAAGGGCTCTGAAGGCCTATCCCTAGTATTAGAAAATCCCGGTGCCCTGAATTTAAAGGCTAATAGCCTTTCCTTTCTTCTTCTGCTAACAGCAGTTAACTTCCGCTATTTCTGCCTTCCTTAGTATGCAGCAAAATGTTGATGGATACACGAGAATTAAAATTTTAGTATGCTTTAAGAGTAATTCCACTAATTGCAGAAAAACTCACCTCCCAGAGATGCATAGGATTCTAGTATAAAATTGAGCCAATATTAATTGGGTTCTTACCTCAGTTATTACCTGGTTATTATGCTTGAATACTCTTACTTGTTGATGAATGGGGTGATTGTCTTAGGAGTCTTTTTTGCTTTTTACTCTTGTAAAAGATAAAATCTAAAAGGGTAAGATGAGGATTTTACATGAAAACGTTTGTATTCTTGTAGAATATAAATGCTAATGTATTCAGATCACTGCTATCCTCCCTTTCTGTGAATCTTGTTTTTCCAAACCTTTTCAATAAAAATGCCAGATAGAGTAGCAAGCATCTTTACCTAAATGCAAGAATGATGTGCTGATAAATTTCCTGAAGTTTTTAATATGCCTTAGACTGATGAATACAGGAATAAATACTGATACCTTTTATTATTATGTTCACTATGGTCAACCTTGCCAGATTTGTAAGCATGAGAAATACAATCCCCTCTTATAAGTCATCTTTTACTTCGTGATGCTCAAGGCTTAACATAGGAGAAAAATGAAATTCTGTTGGCAAGCTGCCATGATAATGTATTAGCATTCAAGTATTTAGCATTCATGTTTTGCTAATGCACTATGCAGATCTCAAGCAATTGGCAACTTTCCTGAATAGAAAATAGCCTCTTATATGGATTCATCTGAAAGATGAAATTCGCATAGTGATAGCTGACGTTAGTAAAAAAGGGTCAAATTATTCATTTTCATTGGTAGTTAATGATTTTCCAGTTCCTCACCATCTATTCATTTTGACATTTACTAACACCCTTATTATTTTGTTCCGTGTATAGTGCAATATGAGGATACTCTTTTTCCAAAAGTTACTTTCATTTCATCAATGTTTAGTGCTGTGGTATTTTCCTAACTATGTAAAGCCATTTGCTGATAGTTGTTTAAATAAATGCTGTACCTTGCAAATATTCTCTAAATTGCATAAACTACAACATCAGAGAGAAAAACATATCATAACCATCTCTATAGTGTAGTAGGGGTTTTTTTGTATGTAGAAAGAACTTTACTTAGTTTGTGACCTTTCTCCCATGTCCCTAATTTCACTCTTGTCCAGGGGTGGGTTCCTGCCAGTTCTAACCTCTTCTGTAGAAGAGGTTCCACAAATCTACAGTGCCATTTAGAACCGGTTCCAGCTCCCTCCTCCCATCCATCCGCACATCATCAAGATGAAGAGTGAGAGAGGAATTCTGGGAGTTGAATTCCACAAGTCTTAAAGCTGTCAAATTTGAACACCCCTGGGGTTTTTTTCTAAAGAGTTAGGGGTGCAAGGGTCTTGTAACTTGACAGCCTTAAGAATTGTGTGCTTCAAATGCCAGAGTTTCTGAGCCAACATTTTGGTTGCTAAGCAAGAGCGTTGTTAAGTGAGTTTCACCACATTTTACAAGTTGGCTACGCCCACCCAGTCACATGGCAGGCAAATCACTCCCACCTGGTCATATGGCCAGCAAATCACTCCCACCCAGTCACATGGCCTGCAAGCCACACCTACAGAAGAGGTTCTAAAAATTTTTTAAACCCACCACTGCTCTTGTCCTATACCACAAGTCAAGGATCACAGTGCCCAGCTAGATATGTGCTCATAACAAATGTTATTTATAAATATTATCATAAATTAAGTATACTTTACATCTTGGTTTTATTGTAAAAATTAAGTATAATTTTGGATTAAATTTCAGACAACAGTGATTCCTTTGTGAGGCTGTGATATTAAAATGCAGTTAAGTTCTTGAGCTTAAATAGTTTTTCATTTATACTGTTCACGCAATTGGCAGCAGAAAATGTTCTTTTTATGCTGTTGAGACAACAGAATGCCTTCTTATTGATGTAGGGACAAACACAGCGCTACAAGTTAGAAGTAGAGTAAAACTTCATTAGTTTTCCTTGAGGCATAGAAAATCTTTACCTTGGGAAGTACTCAAAGAAGTATGCTGGCTGGTGCTTAGGATTGCTTTAGAATAGACTGATGAACTCCAACTATTTGGGGTCATCCTCAGAAGATAATGTGGTGTGCGGGATTAAGAATGAGTAAACTGGCAAATGTTGAAAACCAAGACTCGTGGAGTAGGAGCCAAAGCAGTACCAGGCTCCGTAACATTTTTAGATTAACTTCTACAACCTCTCAGGCCTAAGCAGAACTGCTGCTTCCATGTAGAGAAATATAGGGCTGGAACTTTGAGATGTATCAGATTTCAGATTTGGGGTTCCTAAGTGTAGTATCTCTTTAGACAGAACCACCGTGACTTCCAATTAAACTGGGAAGGATCAGTTGCTGGGTTTTTCTTCTTCTTAAGATAGTACATCTTACAATCAATTTTGGAACTGTTTTTCTAGAACTATCAAATCTTCCTTTGGTCATGGCTTCTCTTTTAGCCTGATTGTTCTTATGTCTGGTATAGCACTTACTGATAATTATTTGCTCTTGCACAGGGTGTCAAACTCAATTTCATTGAGGGCCACATCAGGGTTGTATTTTATTTTGTGGCACCAGGGTGGGTATGGCAGTTCAATATCACTCGTATCGGGGGTACCTGTGGTTGCCCAAGCACTCTGCCAGGAAAAACAGGCTCCCGAGCTCCGTTTTCGGCTGGGACAGCATCCTTCGACCCTCTGCCAATGAAAACAGAGCTCAGGAGGACTGCTCGCAGCCCTACTGAGCTCCATTTTTGCTGGCGGAGGTACCACAGGATGGTCCTTTGCTATTTCCATGGTGGCCCCATGGGTCAGATGTAAGCACCCCATGGGCCCGATCCATCCCCCAGGCCTTGAGTTTGACATCCCTGCTCTAGCATCTCAGGCAGACTGATTGACCTTGGTTAATTTTTTTCTACTTGATCCCCAGACCTCTATGGTATAAAACACTCCTCAAAAACTTTTATTTGAAAACTACTGAAAAAGTGCAGGGAGATGAAACTATTCATGATGAAATAGATAGTTTTGGGTAAACAATGATGTTGATTTCTTTTACCCTCATTAAGTTAAGGTTTTTTTTCACTTCTTAGTTGGCTAGTAGATGTGTTGTATATCTCTGTCTTGCTGCTGTACTGGACTTTATTTCTTCATTATTATTTTTTCCTTAAGGCAGTTTTCTAATCCTTTGGCACTTCATTGTTATTAAACTGAAAATCATTCTCAGTGTAGAAGAGGCAAAATAGTTGCAGTGCTTAGTAATTCAGTTGTAAAGCCTATAAAATAACCAGGTAATTAGAATATGCAAAAAATGTGCCCTCCTTCCCATTCAGTTTTTTTTTACCAAAATTTCCCAAAAGCTTAGAAATGGGAGATGAGAAGATGAAAAGTCATAATAGTGTTGCAAATACTTTTTCAAGAAATTACAATAGTCCAGAGTATTACAACTAAATTTTCTAAAGAATTCCAATTGCTATGTTAATGATAGTTTTATTGTACATAGGCTTTCAGAATGAATCTATTAGGAATCTTATTTAAGTGCCCCTCATTTAAATCATTACAGTACTCATTAAAATTATTATCTGTGAGTTATTCATCGGTTATCAATGTTTCACATTGTAAAATGTTTCAGCCAATATAATTTTGTTCTTTGTTCCAGGATGATTATTTGGATTGAGGCAATGTAGATTAGTTTTCTCTCCCTAGACGGATCTTTGTTGAAACATGAGGATCCTACCAGCATGGAAAAAAAAGCGAAAGCAATATTATCAATGAATGCACAATATCTTCATGATTTTGCATAAAAGTTGACAAGACAAGCTTTCATACATTTTTACATAGTTAAAAACTAACAAGAAAGCAAGTAACCCATTTATAGCAAAAACTAAGCTTCTTGTTAATGATTCAACAGCCCCAGAAACAAATTTTATTATTTTGTAAAACTAGGATTCTTGTCAGAAAAAGAAAATGGCAACTTTCAAATCATCCGAAAATGTATGGCAGCAGTATAAAAAGTTATCCAAGGATTTCAACTACTTCTGATGCATAGAGACATTTTATGACACAGTATATGACTATATTTGTCTAATAGCATAACAGACAAGCAATAGCTCATTAAAAGAACTCTCCTATTAGAACTCTCTAATATTGGACAGAGCCAGTTTTAAAATAACAGATTACCTATTACATTGGCTGTTCAGCATTTGATAGTTTAAGGAAACCAGCCGTTTTTGAGTTGTGGGATCAAGGTGCCTTGTAGACAGAGTTCTGAAGCCTTCACATGACACATGGATAAGACAAACTCCAATGAAAAACCATGTGACAGGGTCTTTATATGAATTATTTTTTTCAGGCTGGCTGGAAATCAGCAATTGTAGAAGAAGCTAGACATATAAATCTAAATCTGCTAAATGCAGTGTGTTTAAATAAAACATATGCTATGTTGTTATTTTGGACTTAATGCAATTATGGATTTTGAGTATACCTGATAAAATTAGAGGTTCCTATTTTAATGTCAATGTTCATAAACCTAAAAACATGAGAAATATGTCATGATCACAAGAATAATTTTTCAAAAAGGGATATATTGGATTCATTCACTATCAGTTCTTCAACATGAGGTAGTGTAACAGATTTAAAACTACTTTAACATATAATTTGTTCATTTGTCATGGGTCTACCCTGTTTAAGCATTTTTAGTGTGATAGACCAGGTTTTTGTAAGGGAACTAGGATTTCAAGATGTTAATATGCTGTTAAATTATGGTATATTCCAAAACTTTGAAACTTATATATGAAGAATTCTGAATTTATTTTGCTAGGATTATTACTTAAAAGACTGCTTGGTGTACCTTAAAAGGCTCTAGTGTATTTGACATCAAAGGTTGGTTTGATGAAATGTATATATTCTCACATTTTGAATTGGGTCTTCATCAAAACAATAGATTAGACTATATAATTTCATGTGGTTAAAGTTTCATCGAACCATTTAATTTCAAAAAAAGGTGCTGGCAGGGAGGAAAAAATATGAAAAAATAAAATAATATTTTTTTAAAAAAAAGATATAAGGAAGAGAATAAGATATTTCCTCATATTATTTTTAATTTAAATTGCTTTTGCATGATATACAAACAGACAAACAGAGATATAAAGAATAAGCCAGTTGGATACAGTTTTATTTTTAATCATCATTTCATGATAGAAAGTCACCTCTTAACTCTTAGTAGACCTGTTAATAGCAGAGCTTTAATGAGGCAGAGTTGGACATCATATCTAGGCTAAATCAATCTTCATAAAGAATTTAGGCCAACATTTTGGCACCAATAGCTTAAGGGTCACTGTAATAATATTGCTTTCTTTTGTACATTAGCTTCCTCAGATTGCTGTTCTGGTCAATTAAGGTTGCCTGGTTAACCAGTGGATTGGTTTTGTTTTTGGCCTGTGATGTGAAAGAACATGTCTAAATAATTAAAAATCAATAAATGACCAATTGCTTGTTTGTGTACCCTTGACCTTTCGACCTTAGATATATAATTGCTGTTTCTGTGATCACTTCAACCATTCAAACATATACAAAATGACAGAGACATCAAATATCTTTTCACTGAATGCAACACTGTGATTCACATGAAAATAATTAACCCCTCCCTGTGTGTGTGTGTGTGTGTGTGTGTGTGTGTGTGTGTGTGTGTGTGTGTGTGTGTGTGTGAAAATTATGGGATAGAATGATTTGAATATCATAATTATGGGTAATTTCTCTCCATGCTACTACAGTGTTTTAACAATGCTGAAATTTTTTGTAATAATCTGGAAACCAAATTTGTTGCATTTACTCTGCAGTACCCTAGCCAAAATCTTTCTAGAATACTTATTCAGAATTAATTCCCATTAGGCAAAAATATTCTCTGTGTTAATTAAAAACTTCCTATTTGCCACGTGGTCCTTTGTGGTGCTTTCTGTTCAACACAGCACTAATCAGTTCTTGTTTTTGAAGATGGAGATAATTAATACTTGTCATTGCATTTTTATAAAGGGAAAGGCTCCCTTGAGTCAGTCTTGACTCCTTAAGACTACATTCATGTAATTTCTTGCAACCAAAATTGGCTTCCCATAGCCTTCTATTGTGTAATAACTGTTTAAAATGACAAGACAACATTGAAAAAGCAGCCACTTGGGTCTTGTGGTTAAGGCACATGGCTTAACCGGGAGACTGTGAGTTCTAGTTACAGCTTAGGCCTGAAAGACTTTGGGCAGACTTTGAGCCAGTCACTCTCTCTGTCAGCCGAGCACTCTTCATAGGGTTGTTCTTGTGGAGAAAATAGACAGAGGAAGGAGTATTAGGCATGTTCACTGTCTGCAGTTCACATTTCATAAGGCAAGAGCTGTGAAAGACAAAGGACATATCTTGGGTCCCTCTAGATATCTTTGTTTAAATTCTGATGCCTAGAACAGTCCCCCACCCTCCAAGTCAGATCTGAATATTTTGAGGTTGCAATACTTTGTACATCTCAACTACTTCTAGATTTCCTGTGAGATTTTTTTAATGAGAAAGGTGAATGACAATTGGCTTTGCTTCAAATCAGCATTCATCCTTCTATTGACATTGGGTGCAGAAAGAAAACAAATTTATTTCCATCAGACTTTGCTATTCTTCCCCTAAGTATTTATTTTATTCAGACAAAGAATGCCTGAGTAAGCTACTCCATTTAATTCTACAGATATGCAAAATGCATCATTTTGAGTGTTCTTAAATAGAGCATTTATGTCTTTCAGAGGGCATTTTGTTCCAAATTAGCTTGTTATTTTAATTTCTTCACATTTTGGAGATTTGGAAAGTAGATTGCCAATAAAGCAGCAGGGACAAATTCCGTGCCAGCTGACATTGGCTGTAGCCAAATAGCAGGAGGAGGTGAGTTGTAAGTGAGAGAGCCTTTAAAGCATGTATTCAGTGAGATTCATTTGAGATTCACTTGTACATAAATAAATATTGTTTGCCTGGAAGATAAGTTTCCTTTGCTGTTTTCAATGAGGTTTTAGAATTTTTGAGTTCTAATTTAATTCTGCCACTCCTGAGTGTGTTATTGTCTATGCCTAGGTGTGTGCTACCCTTTCTTTATTAGGCACTTTGCAAAATGCAAAAATATATACCGCATGTGCATTCCAGATAACATTGTTAAGCTTTTGAGCTTTGCAAAACATGTTGTTTTGTTTATAACTTGAGCTTGAGGCCAACTGTAAATGCAGAAAGTCAGTGGTTTGTATAGGAACTAGTTATAAAAACTGTGTTTCACTTTTCCTTCCATTGTTATGTATTTCTCTAAATTAAACTTTTAAAAACCATTTTCTCGGCTATGTTTATTTTAAGGAAGAGAAAGGGAGAAACAAAGTGCTTGCTACAACTTACTATTCTTCATTATGGCAGAAAACTTAGAAACCTAAAATGGGAAGAGACCATTGAGAATAACTTCTTGCTCAGTACAGGAATCCAAATTAAATAACTCCCAACAGATGGCTGTCTAGCCTCCATTAAGTGTATCCAGCAGAGAAGAGCCTATCACTTCTCTGTGTAATTGATTCCATTGTCAAAGTACTCTTATTATTAGGAAGTTTTCCCGACTTTCAATCACAATCTGCCTTCTTGTATCTTGCATCCATTATTTTGTTTCCGGCATCTACAATGATGTATTCCAGATCTTGAAGTTACATTTTTCAACCACAGTACACCTCTGGCATTGTCAGTGGCAATCAAAATCTTTCTTTTTCATAAGAAGTATAAGTAAGTTAGTCATCTCCCTTTGCATTTTATTATTTTTTTCCCTAAGTGGAAAAGTTTGCTTTTTATCTCTTTAATTTGATTTCATTATTTTCAGTTCACTTCTCTTTTTTATCAACATCATTTCGAATTTTATTTCTGACTTTTAAGATATCATCTGTTTTATTCAGTTTTGGATCAGCTGCAGATTTGATGATCATTCTCACTACCTCTTCATCCAAGTAATTAATAAAAATATTGAAGAGGACAGGGCCTTAGGGCACCTCACTTGAGACCTCACTGTTCATCAGGGTTTTTTACAGTACAATTTGTGAATCCAATTCATTCATACCCCAGTACATACTTACTGAAATTATAATAGGCTTACATAATTTTTTACAATTTCCTCAGAGGTACACAAACAAGAATGAGACAATTAGTCTGACAAGATTTATTCCTGACTAAACGATGCTGATTTCTGGCAATTGCATTTTAAAAAAAAGATATTTACAAATTAATTGTTTTAGAATTATTGTAGAATCTTTTAATATGTTGATATCTGTAACACAGTTAGTCATCAACTTATGACCACAATTGAGCCCAAAATTTCTGTTATTAAGTGATACATTCGTTAAGTGAGTTTTGATCCATTTTACAAACTTTCTTACCTCAGTTGTTAAGTGAATCTCTTGTAATTGATAAGTTAGCAACTCTGTTGTTAAGCGAACCTGTCTTGCCCATTGAATTTGCTTGTCAGAAGGTCGCAAAAGGAGGTCGACACAGCAACGGTCATAAATATGAACCAGTTGCAAAGCCTCTGAATTTTGATCACATGATCATGGGGATGCTGCAAAGGTCATAACTATGAAAAATGGTCATAAGTCATTTTTTACAGTATCCTTGTAACTTTGAACAGTCACTAAATGAACTGCTGTAAGTCAACTACCTACTCTCCTTCTAATTTCTTATTAGAATTGTTTTACTTCTGCTTGTAGCATATTATTTTAGCATACTAGCTTCTCCAAAAGAAAGTTAAGAAACTTAACTTTTTCCAATTTGGTTTGATCAAAATACTGCTCCTGAAATATTTTTGGTTTTGTTTTTTGTTTTGATTAAAGCAACTATGTGTGCATATCTGTAGATATGTAGTTAATAATTCATTTCCCTTTCATACACTTTAAGCTGGCATTTTATTTTACATGATAAAAATTATTAAGATTCTGTTATATAATATGTACTAATTGAAATCACTTACTGTAGCATGTTGTGGACAGATGAAACCATTTAAAAATTAGATGTCATGCTGATCTACAGCATGAGTTATCACTTTGTTGTTTGTATGTACACTGACAGCTTATGCACCAGACACAAATTTCTTGTGTGTCCATTCACATTTGGGCAATAAAGAACATTCTGTATTCTTAAAAAAACTAGAAACAGATAGTAGAGGGCATAGTGCTATTATTTTTCATCCTTAAAGTTAAATCAAGTTTAAGTAAATACTTGATTCTATTATTATGAGGTACATCTAGTTGTAACTAAGCTTTAGAATGCTAATGCAATGTGTTTTGTAAGTCATTAGTTCTATATTGTTTACAGTATATGAGCAAGTGTTTCCTTATTCTTGGTATTATTGAGGCTATCTTCTTGTATGCTTTTGGATTTTTCTTAGCTCCTATAAAACTTATTATTTATGTTCCCTGAAGAGCTTTAAATAATATAAATGAAAACATACATCAATATTAAGATTTCTGTCAAAGATACTGTACGAATATATTTTATTGAAATTAGGAAAATGCTGGATTTTAGCCTTAATCAGTGATATAATGCTATTAGATTTTAAATGCAGTTTTTCTCCATTATAGTAGGGATGCAAATTCATTATAATACTAAAGGCAAAGAAAAAGTTTATAACAGATCTCAGACTAGAAAGGTTGCTTTTTATTTACAATAACTGTGTTAGTCAAAATGAGGAAGTGTTGGATGAAAGGCCAGGCCAAGAAAATGGGCTTCAGTATTCTCCAATGTCAACATTAAAACATTTTGTTATATAGGAAAAATAAGTTTTTATTGTTAGGTAGTAAAATATAAGAGAATAGGAACTACAAGTATTTTAGCTCTTTCTTATCTCTAAATTAAAACAGTAATCATTTAAGACATTTGTTTGTAATACTGGTCCCATGTATGTGGTCATGTTAAGAACATGTCCATAGCACTAATTTAGTCTGTACTGCAATTCTTCTGTTATTGTCTGTACCAATCCCTCAGATATCGTCATGTAATAACAGATTTTTCCTGGGCATGGAAAGGATTAATTATGAAGCCTATATAAACACTTGTGTTCCTTAGAAGGCATATTTTTGTACGTGTGTTCGCAAAAATGATTGTTGTCTGAATATATTGATGTAATCTAATCAAAGATAATCAGCAACTTACTGTTTTAGCTTTTATTGTCTATAATAAGCAAATATCTTTGATTTTCCTTTTGGATGATTAACATTGTAATTCTTGTTTACTTGAATTAATTGACAATTATCTTCCAGTAAGTGTATTTAGGATTTTCATAAATATTCTCTGTTTACTAAAAACAGCATGCAAATTACTATTACCTCTTTTGTTCCATTAGATTGAAAATCTATTAAGTGGGAAGAGTAAAGATAAATCACTGAAACCCTTTCCCCAAAATAGTAGTTTTTCTATTTTGAATGGGCATTTTTTTTACAGGGAAGGGAAGAGAGATGAGAACCACTCTTTATTAAGATGAAGTTCTTACACATTTTGCATTGTGATAGAATGTTCCCAAGCATTAAAATAAAGAACAAATGGAATGTTATGAATTTTATTGTACTCAGAGACAATTATACTATGCAGGAGTCCCCATAACTGGGCCATGGACTGGCATCGGTCCATGGACTGCCAGGAAATGGGCTTCACAAGTAAGTGAAACCCCATCTGTGCATGCATGAGATCCAGGAAACACCTGGAAACCATTACCACCACCACTATCCGGAACCAGTCGCTGGTACCCAAAAGGTGGGAGAGGAGTGCTGGAGTATATATTAAGTGGAGAAAAACTGAACCAATGCAGCAGTATGTTGGGTTGGGTTGGATAGATTAGATTACATTAGCACAGTGCATTTTTCTTTACATATCAAGGTTCTTTTTAATGTTCATATATTAACCCAGTGGAAAACTAGCATCCAGATTTACTTGCCTGAGCAAATGTATTCTAGAGATTTCTTATGCTAGCTGTTTAAGCGTTACTTTTCTTAAACTGGAATCTACTGTTTTGAATGGCATTATTACAGCATTGACAAAACCTTCCAAAACAGCATCTCTTCTAAATCAGCACTTCTGGTCGTCTAAACATTTGTTCTCTGCATATCTTATTTTTCTCACTTCTCTTTTACACCTCCAAATTTTTAAAATAAATCAAGCATCTCTTATGCTGTTTGTCTTGTTTCTTCTGAAATCAGTCAAAAATCTGTGCAAGACTAGTGACCAAATGTGAATGTCAGTAAGTATCAGTATGACAAATTATTATGGAATTAGATTCATATGCTGTTTTAAATCTGTTATAAAACAGTATTTAAAAAATACGTTAACATTTCCTTTTTCCCCATTTCCTTTTTCCCCATTTCCAGTCAATCGACCCAGGTCAGCAATTTACATGGGAACACTCTAATCTGGAAGTGAATAAACCAAAGAACAGATATGCAAATGTAATTGCTTATGATCATTCTCGAGTTCTTCTATCAGCAATAGAAGGTAAGACTTTTTTTTTAGAAAATTACAATAGAAACAAAAATAAGTGATAAAATAATGTACAAAAACCCCAGTCATAGAATAAAAAGGGAAACTGAAATCTGGGATATAAATTAGGGCAACACAAAGCTGTACTGTTCTATCTCACATGTCATTTCAGTTTGAACCATCACAGTAATCCAAATTTGAGACAGCACTTCAACTCCTATCAAGGCAATATGCATTGAAGGGATCTGTTTGGATTCAGCCAGCTGCTGTTATGAAACAGAATTTGTTCTACGCATGAACAGTACTTGTTCAGAAACCTGGGATCACAATTCCTACTGGGATCAGGGGATTTGTGTAATCATCTTTACAGCTGGTGGAGGAATTTGTTGCTTGGATTCATTCTCAGTTTGAACCTATACATGAGGCAGGTCTTTGTGAGATACCTGGGAGAGCCCAATGATCTGAGAACAGTTTGATCTCAGATTCTTATCCTGATGAGGGTCCTTGATGCTATCTGTACTACCTCCTGCCAGTTAGATCCTTGTCCTTCCTGGGAGGTAAAAGCCTCCAGGATGGTGACTAGCTGGTGGATTCAAGTAGTATTGAATATATCATTTTAGGTGAAGACATTTTTGGAACCTTTTAAGGAGGCCCTGGTTTGCCTCCTGCTTAACATACCATTGCTTCATTGCTTGGACAACTTCCATCCAGTTTCCAGTCTTCTATTTTTAGGGAAGGTTGTGGAAAAGGTGGTGATATGGCAGCTTCAGAAGGTCTTGGATGAAACACCTGGACTCTTCAGTCAAGATTCAGGCATAGTTATGGGACAGAAATAGCATTGATTGCACTTGTTAATGATCTCTGGTGAGAGTGGGATAGGAATAGTACAACCATTCTTGTTCTCCTTGATCTCTCAGCAGCCTTCGATACCATCGGCCATCTTTTGGCAAGGTATGGGGGCTGGAGGTGGGTGGAACAGTTCTGCACTGATTCAGCTCCTTTATCCAAGACTGGTCCCAATCAATGTTAATAGAGAATGAGAGGTCCTGCCCTCAACCTCTATCTTGTGGTGTGTCACAGGACTCAATACTCACTCCAGTTGATTAGTGGCTTTTTACTGCAAAATAAGATTTCTTTATAATCAAAGCACTTTTTTTAAAGAGAAATGCAAGCACTTTAAATTGAAAATTTCTGTCCAAAATAAATCTTTTTGGGAGGATGTCAATCTATTGAGGAAATGTACCTAATAACAATCATCTTAGTTAATAATCCTTGTTATTATAATGTATTTTAATCCTTTTTGTATAACACTTTTGAGACACTTCAATCGATTTAGAAAAGACATAAATAAATAGATAAATAAATGATTAATTATGATTATATTTATCCTTTATTGTAGCATTCCTCAAAAATGATGTTTTCAATGAGAGCCATACTTTTAAAGAGAAGTGGTATAGAGAAAAGTGTTATGGATGGATGGATAGATGATAGATAGGTAAGTAGGTAGGTAGGTAGGTAGGTAGGTAGGTAGATAGGTAGGTAGGTAGGCAGGCAGGCAGGCAGGCAGGCAGGCAGGCAGACAGACAGACAGACAGACAGACAGATATAGTATTACACTGTACCGTATGACACTGTATATATAGTATACGAGAGAGGTAACAAGTGAGCTGCGGATGAAGAACTGGGGAATACACTTGTACACAATGTGCTTAGCATAGGACTAATATTTTTCCAGCATTTTTACCCAAAACATAGACTGCCCCCCCAAATCATTAATATGTACAAATATGGTTACACCTACACCAATATAATCCAGAAAGATTACAAGTTAACCAGTTTAATTTAGCAAAATGTAGTGGTCTGTTTAAAATAGGTCTGTCCTCGTTTGTTTATGAGCATTTGCTGCAGTAACAGAAATTCAGTGCCATAAAGAGAGTGAGGGTCACTGACCTCAAATTCAAATTCATTCACCCAGACTTTTTAAAGGCTTCTAAGGAAACTGGTGAAGTTTAATATTAGATTTTTATATATAACATTACCAGGATTTTCTTGCTATTGAATGAAATAGGTATACTTTTTTTCCAAATGCTGTTAGTGGTTTTAATAAATGAGATTTTTAAAAAGCTGTGAAAAGACTAAATACAACTCATTTGCACAGTTGCATCTTGTTGGATCCTTTAACAAAGTATAGTTAGCAGTATCAAGTTTTTAAGTAGAAATTAAGTTTGATGTTTTTTTTAAGTTCATTGTAAAAAAGAATTGTAAAAAGAGTGGAAAGAGTAAAAACTAGAAATGTAAAAATACATTAGGGTGAATTTAGAAATAGTAGCTATCCAGGTACCCTGTTTTCCCCGAAATAAGACCTATCTAGATAATAAGCCCAATCGGGCTTTTGAGCACATGTGCTAAAATAAGTCCTCCCCTCCCGAAAATAAACCCTCCCGAAAATATTGCAACACAACAATAGGCATGAGGTGACTACACTCGCAGTCTCCTGCACCTCAAAAATATTAAGACCTCCCCGAAAATGAGGCTAAGCACTTATTTTGGGGTCAAAACAAAATAAGACCCTGTCTTATTTTTGGGAAAACACAGTAGGAATGCTATTACTGTAAGTGGGAATTCAATACTATTCTAATGTTTACTCATTATACATACAGTATATCTATATCTGAATTCCACATGAAATTATTTACATACCTAATCTTAGTTTTTCCATTATTATATGATTCATTATTCATCATTATATTAGTCATTACTATAGGTTTTTCAGTTACTAGTAAATGAAGAAAAAATATGCCAAACTATTTAATAGACATTGAAATTGGGTAATTTTTAAACAAAAATTGGACGCTTTTTTTTAGCAGTTGTTTATTTCCCAGTAAATCTCCTGAATGATGAATTAAGTTTGATTGTAAGCATTTTTTAAAAATCAAATAAGCAAACTTTAAGGTAGTATTTAGTTTCTGTTTCTGATTATGGTGATGAATGGTAACTATAAAAATTAAAATGTACCTCAGAAATTTGTTTCTAAAGTACAACCTGCCAATCCCATTAACCAGGTGATGAACTTGTGGGATATCAACACTACATTCTTATACAGGAAATGTTTCTTCAAACACCAGTGCATGTTAAACTCTTGCCCCAGATAAAGAATGATGGTTTGGCCATAAGAACAGATTTCACTCAAATCAACTGAATAGCACTTCCTGGTAAAGGTTCATGTTAAATCATACTGTAATAAAACGAGCATTTTATCATGTTAGATAAAACAACCAGACATAGGACAGAACAGTAATTGCATTTTTTGGTGTAAGCAATTTTCAAGAATGCTATACAGAGCCAAGCAAATGGTTTTCTTGAATGAAAATGTTTGATCACATCATGTGATTCACATGATCCCAGAATACTGCACCTATCATCAATAGGTGCAGGTCACTAAGCACCCAAATCACAATCACATGACTGCAGGGACACTGAACTATAAGTATAGTTCAGTGTCCCTGCAGACACTATTATAAGTATGAGGACTGGTAATTCATCACTTTTTTCAGCACCGTCCTAACTTCGAACTTTGAAGTTTCTAAGCAGACAATTATAAATGAAGGGTTATTTGTAATTATAGTTTTTTAAGCTATAAGGCTTATTTAACTTTCAGCTATAAGGCTTATTTATCAGTGTCAGTTTTATTCCATATTGAACTCTCAAGTCCAAATATCATTTGGATAAACTGGTGTTTTCCCTTATCAACTTTTGAATGTCCTACCCTTGATAAGATACCTGCAGTAGCTGTAAAAATATTGCAATAGAAGATTGTATCCTGGTTTAGGATGTTCAGGAACATAACTCAGTTTATTATGCTTTCTAAACTGCTTTTCATTTTTGTGGTTTAATAATATCAGTCTTTGATTTATCCAGTTTCCCCTCTATTCGCATCATACAAATTTACATATAATCCCTTCAATCTGAAAACATGCCCTGTCACATCATTGATTTTCCAAACTCATCCATAATCCTTCTGTTTATATAAGCCTTTCTTCATTAAATCCACCTACTTGGAGGATGCCAGGCTAGAAAATTTGATTTATATTTGAATATATACAGTATATATGCATGAATCCCAAAATAATTTATCATCTTCTCATTTTGTTACTAAGTATTGGTCATTTACAATTATGGTCCACTTTGAGGGTTAAAAAAGCACTAATCTTAAATTCCTTCATACTTCAGTTATTTTCAAAATATGCAGGGTTCTAATTAACTAAGTATTGGTTAGCTAGCTTTTCATTTCATTTTTTAAAATTGCTACACTTGACTTCCTTTTTGCATGGACCTTATCCTGGAAATCTATGTGGTTTGACAATAATTGGTGACTCTTAATCAGTTAATCCCACTATCAGTTGTATTAAATTGGAAACCAGATTTCATTTATTATTATGCCTAACCTAATCATATTGACAGGGGATGTGGTGGCTCAGTGGCTAAGACACTAAGCTTGTCAATCAGAAAGTTTGGCAGTTCGGTGGTTCAAATCCGTAGCGCCGTGTAATGGAGTGATTTCACATTACTTGTCCCAGCTTCTGCCAACCTAGCAGTTTGAAAGCATGTAAAAATGCAAGTAGAAAAACACACCTTCGGCGTTTAGTCATGCTGGGCACATGACCACAGAGACATCTTCGGACAGCGCTGGCTCTTTGGCTTTGAAACAGAGATGAGCACTGCCTAATAATAATAATAATAATAATAATAATAATAACAACAACAACAACAACAACAACAACAACAACAACACATAATACACCAGACATCACACTGATTGAGAAAAATAGGGTTACAATCATAGACATCGCAATACCAGGGGATAGCAGGGTCGCCGAGAAGTAATATGAAAAAATCGCGAAATACCAGGACTTAAAAATCGAAATTCAATGATTATGGCACAAACCAGCAGTGGTAATTCCACTGGTAATCCGCACACTGGGTGCTATTCCAAAAGCACTGGAATTACATTTAAAACAGTTAAAAATTGACAAAATCACCATCAGTCAAATGCAAAAAGCCACACTGCTTGCATCTGCACGCATATTACAAAAATACATTATGACGTCCTAGGCTCCTGGGTGGGGCCCGACTAGTAATCAATGCCAAATCCAGCGAAACCACTGGCCGCTGTGATACAATTGTGTTGGTGCGAATAATAATAATAATATCTTTATTATGGTCAAAGACCAGCAATACACATTACTTTTTACAATATATTAAAAAGTACTGACATTAAAATATAATTAAAAAGTATTGATATTAAAAGTGGATAATAACATACATGTTCTCAAATTGCTCGGGTCACTCCCTGGTTTACATGGGTGAAAAGCCGATAAGTATACAATGGTCCAGAAATTGTTAGAGATATGTCCAAATAATTGGTACAAGATGACAACTCTACTTCTGTGACAATTTTTTTTCTTGTGGACATTGCAGCAACAAAGAATTTTGCCACTGCATACGTGGTAGCCGGGTTTGTGTCCTGGAGGAGAAAGCCTACATAAAAAATGCCTGCCTTCCCTGGCAATCTCTCTAATAAGGGGAGAATATATGCAGACCTACAAACTCTGTATAGCTCACAGTGTAATAGAACATGTGAGATATCTTCAATTTCTCCTTTACCCCATATACAAACCCGTTCTGCTATTGGTGTTCTTTTATACCTGCCCTGGAGGAGTGCTGAAGGAAGAATATTAAATCTGGCTCTGAAGAAAGCTATTCTTTGTTTTGGGAAGATCAGGTCATTTAGATATTTTGCTGATTCCCACACACCCTATTTGATTCTGTCCCTACTGTGGAGAGGCAACCTATTTAGTTCTTCTTGGAACTCCATGTCCTTCATTCTATTGATTACTACTTGCTTTGCTTGGTCAAAGCCCTGAGTCTCTCGGGATAGGGCGGCAAAAAAATGCAATAAACATATTAAGAATTCGGTGAGAGCCCATAAGAGCCCAGCTTGTGATCAATTGCCTGTTTCCAGGGGGAGGGGAAGTTGTCAGTCTAGGATTCCTGTTTGTGCCCCCTTAGGATTTGCCCCAGTGTTTTGGCCTCGAAAAGTTTTAAGGCAGCAGGTACTAACTGCCCTCCATCTGTGTAAAAGAAGTGTTTAATTGTGTTTGAGGACCTATTGGCTGCTTGCAATGTATGATCCAGGTATGCCTTCCATGTCCCTTGTGAATGGAAAACCACCCCAAGGTATCTAAATGTTCTAACCTGTTCCAAACTATGTCCTTCTATTTTCCAGGAGTATTGGCTAGGTCTTTTAGCAAAAACTAAAACTTTTGATTTATCAAAGTTAAGGACCAGCTTGTTTTGCCTGCAATATTCGAGTGTTGCCCTAATTGCTCTCTCCAATCCTACAGGAGTTTGTGAAATAATAGCGGCATCATCAGCATATAAGAGAATTGGAATTTTGGGTTGTGCTAGGTTAGGAGGATGGAAATCAAGATTCTGTAAGAGATCAATCAGGGGATTGATATAGAAGTTAAAGAGGTAAGGGGACAGGATTCAACCCTGCTGTACCCCTTTATATATTCTTACTGGGCTTGTTAAACTCCCTTGGGGATTGAACCTCACTTTCAAGGTGGAATTTGCATACAATTTTTGTATGAGGAAGGAGAGGCATTAGTCGATAGTGGTGCATTTTAATTTCTTCCAGAGGGTGATGCTGGATATTGAATCAAAAGCCTACTTAAAATCAAGGAAGGCCACAAAAAGAGAGGATTTTTTTTTATACGTGTATTTTTGTACTAAATAGTGGAATATCAAGATATCATCCACCATAGATCTTCCTTCTCTAAAACCGCTTGTTCGTCTTTCATTATCTCCCCTGAAATTAGCCAATTCTGAAATTTATAGTTTAGGTGTTTGGCATACAGTTTACTAATAACGCTTAGAAGACTAATGGGTCTATAATTGCCTGGGTCATTTCTATTACTTTTTTATAAATTGGTATGATAATTGCTACTCCCCAATTTCTTGGCATATGGCCTGTTTTATCTATAAATGTAAACAGAGATACTAAAAGTGGAGCCCACCAACTGGCGTTCTTTTTTATTATTTCTGGCAGGACATTATCAGCACCAGGTGCCTTATTAGCCTTTAGGGCTCCAATCAACCAGGCTATCTCTTCTGGTGTAACAGTGGGCCAGTAGGGAGTTTGGTCCAAACTAATTTGGCTCTACTTGGTTACATAGTCAGGGTCTGTATATAGCTCCCTAAAATATTCTTCCCAGGCATGAATTGGTACCTGATTAGTTGGGGGGTAAGGGAGGTTTCCCCAATCCTCTGGTGGTGTACCAAAAAAGGGATGTATTTTTTATCTTGACTGATGTAATTAGTCTATGCCAAGACTCCTTCAGAGCCGTATTTTTCTCTTCTTTTAGAAGTGTCTTATATTGTGCTTTCAACTGCGTTAGGTAGTGAGTGTGATCCTCAAAGGGGGCATTTTTACTTTTCCTGTACTCCATATTATATATCCTTTTTAGTTGCACGCAATCTCTATCGAACCATTTTTTATTCTTTGAGACCGGCCTGTTAGTATTTTGTTAATGAGAACCGAATTCAAATTCAAAATTAAAGTTTCAAACCCCTCTAAGTAAGATCATCCAAACTTATTCCTTAGTAGAGATGTGCATAGCTCTATGGTTTCTGGAACTAACTTCCTTTTGGTAACTTCCTTATCATTTTTCTCATTCCATTTAATTTTTACCTGGGTATTTTGACTCTCTAACCTGGGTAGGTTGACTGCGCCTGCCCTTAGAGATTTCTGCTGTAATGTGAGAGTAACGAGTATTGCATCATGATCACTTTCCAGTCGCGAGTTTACCTCCATCTTCTGTAAGAACTTCAGGAAGTCATATGATATTATCCAGTAATCAACTGTGGATTTTCTTCCTGCTCCCCGATAAGTATATTCTGCTGGATAGTCGTCCCATGTGGACCCATTAAGGATACAAAGATCCAAACGTACAGTCATCTGTCTTACATACAAACTTACACTTACCCTCGAGTCGGGAACGACTAGCACATATGTGCGAGGGGAACCTTTACCTTTAATCATATTGACATGCTGAACAGCTTATCATACAGCATCCCAAATTAGTTTGCTCCAGATGTAGTGGACTATAGTTGACTATAGCTTTGAGAATCAGTCTTGTTTAAGGTTACCCAATGAGACCAGGTTGAATAAGTGCTGGATCTCAAACATTCTTGTTTCAAATTCAGAACTTGCATCATTGGATGCATCACCGTATTATATCCCTTCAGACCAGTTTGGTGTGGCATCTAAAATAACTTTTAAACTTTATGTTCTACCAGTGAAATTATTCCCCTGAGACATGGTGGAAAGGCAATTTCACCTTCTTTGTGATACCCTCATATATACACCACACTTGTCCCAAGGATCTACCAAACTTCTGACACATGTATTGAAATAATTGGAGAAATAGATTGTATCCTTCTTGTACCATTGATGGAAGCAAAATTATTACTAGGCTCCATCCTGAGTTTCCCTGACATTCTCATTGATACTGTCATTTTGAGATCAATCAGTTTTAGATTCTTTAATTCAATATCTTGAAAAATAGTTATATGTATTCTGTTTTTTCTTTGGATTGTTTTTGGGTGGCTCTTTGCAAGAGTTTTATGTTAGAACTATAAAAGCTCCTTTATATTTTTAAAATACTATTTTTTTACAAGAACTGGATATAATACTATCTTTAAAGCCTGGGTTATAACACCATGAATATGTTTTCCAAGCATTAAGATTTTATTGCTAACTTCTAAAGAAACGGTAAACATTCCAAAGATGAAAATATATGTGTTATCTTGTATTACATTCATTTCACAGCTGCATTTGTTTTGGTGTAACCATAGAAACAACTAGTTTGATAGATAAATTTTAAAGAGGATTTTTTCCAATGTGTTTAGCCTAGAATGCATCTTTAATTTTTTTCCTTTTAATGGTAGATTTAGGTTTTTTTTAAAAAACCTATTTTTCATTAAATATTTCATTAGAACACAGCAGGAATCAACATGAAATAGCATTGGCTCTAAAAGCTAATTCTCTACCAGTATCAGAATATCAGTATGAGATATGGATAATATAATGTTCTCTGCCTAGCTGAAAATTCATTATCATTCTTGTACTTACCAAGTCACAAAGAAGCACAGTTTAGTGATGCTTATTTCTATCAAAATCAGTATAGAATTACAGCCTCTGCACATATAATTATTCCGCTCACAAATTATTAGAAGAATAAGATGAGTTAATGCCGTATATATTCTCCCATGCCCATTTTAAAGAAAGGATTAAGTATAGATGTCATCAATTGAACAAAATTCCTTTATTTCTTTTTGTCATACTTCATGATTTTTTATATTCAACTTTATATTCAGCTTTATACATCATTTGGCTTCTTGTACAAGCCATTTTGAAATTCCATAACTGTTTATTACTTAAATAGTTTGTTCTCACTATTGTTTTTTCCCCAATGAGTGTTATTCCCTTTGTGTATGTGTGCTGACTATTAACTATACTAATCTGCTTACAAATATGGACCTTGTTACAGGCTAATCTCACCATGAAAAACATTTTATGTACATCTAATTTAATTTTCTGCAGCTGAAAATAAATGTGAACGCACACACACCCATACACACTCATCATCAATAGTACATTTTGCTCCCTTTTGTGAATTCATCTATTTTCTGAAGATAATTATTTACAAGTGCTATGAAGCTTAATCCTATTAGTTTTAACTCTCTTTTAAAAATTCCCTTAAGTGGCACATTTCTTAGGAAAACATTCCTAAAACAAAGGTTTATGGTTTAATTTGTCTTAAATATGAAGATTGTGCAATACTTAGCCTTTGTCAAGACTTGAAACAATTCCATGATGCAATTTCATTCTACAAATAAAGCGTGAAGTCTAATTAAAGCTATTTGACAACTTTGTTCACTGAATAAAATAAATGGAATACTGAATACTCTTTTACTTACATTTATACAGATAAAACATTCAACCTCTTTTGTGTTTAGTATTATACAAGAAGAATGTCGGGTTGTAAAAGCAGTAACAATGAAGTTCACTAGTATCTGATCAGCACTGGAGTTTTGACCTGCTCTGTCTCTGACCTGGGCCAGTTCATCCCTCCTTAGACAACTTACTGGCACTTGGCTCTTTGGGGATCACAATATTGATGTCAAACTTAGTGTAGGCATAGTCCGCTGAAATGCAGAACTCTTGAGCTCAAGTGACCTGCCAGCCTTAGCCTCCAAATAACTGGATTACAGGCTCATGCCATGTAGCCCAGCTTATCTAACCCATGCTGTTTTTTGCACTGTTCCTCCTGTTCCACAAGTATGTATGTATGTATGTATGTATGTATGTATGTATGTATGTATGTATGTATGTATGTGCCTGTATGCCTGTATGCCTGTATGCCTGTATGCCTGTGTGTGTTTAAATGTATTGTTTTTTCTCAAAACTTGAACATTAAACAAAGTTGGAAAGTATGATACAGAATAATACAGTTAGAAAGGGACCTTCTAGTCCAACCCACTGCTCAAGCATGAGACCCTATATCACTTCAGACAAATTAGTATACATACATGAAGAAGAGAATGATATCTTTGAGGCTATCTTGATTTCTGGCAATTATGTGGATAAGGTAATAGTTTAGTTGACACCAATTGTGAAAAGTGGGTTGCCATTGCTTTCTTCCCGAGACTTCATCTCTCTATGCGGCCCACCCTAGATAAAAAAAATTGCTGGGATACTATGTTCTAATTAATATTTTGCTTTCATTCCACTATGAAGAGCAAAATAAGATGGATCTTAGCAGTGATATTCTCCTTTATTACTAGATGTTTATTTCTTAAATTAATTCACAGTCAGATTTCAGACATTTCATAAGATATGAAATACGTTCATATGATATGAGAAATTCAAAATATTTTCACAATCCTCAACTCTAGAAAAACTTTTACACATTAAACTTTTTCCAATTGCATTCTTATAAAAATAACAACAAACAACCCTGGAAATTAAAATGATGGATATCTGATTACTATATCCAAATTATTGTCATGCTTGTGATTAAAAGTACCTAGGCGCTCTTGTACAAATAAATTTCATCAACATGCCTTTCAGTATCTGCAAATTGGGTTCCCAAATGTATGCAATATTTCCATATAAAAAAAGCAAATATTTCATTTCATCTTTTTCTCTTTCTTTCTTTCTTTTTTTCTTTCTTTCTTTCTTTCTTTGGTAAATTTATATAGTTGCCCATCAAATATGTGTGATTCTGGGTGGAGTACAGTTAAAAACACAAAAACAATACAACAAATAACTAAAAATATAACAATAAAAATTCAGACATTCAGCATAAGTTTAATCATCTACATTATACAAAAACTAATTAAATCACCCATTTCTCAATTCTACTTACTTTTTTTAAAAAAAATCTTATTGTCACTTGGCTAAATTATTTATTAAATATACTATAATTATTTGGACCATTTTTCTTTTTTTACTTTTTTATTGTAACTAAAGAAATGCATAATGATTTCAAAATATAAAAATGAATCATATTAGCTTACCAGTAGGAATGGCTTCAAAAAATATTAGGCGCATCTTATATTAAGCATTGGCAGTATGCTCTTTGCTGAATGATGTTAACACATAAGTTCTCATGGGTAGATGCCAGCTGTCTCATCATCTTGCTAATGCAGGGAAGGGTTTTTGTTTTTCCATGTGTACGTTGTTCAGTGATTTATATTTATGTGTTTTATTTTGAAGTAAACAATGCATCACAGAACAATACCAGACATTTGTAAATGTACTCATAGGTTATTTAAAAAAAATGGTTATTTTGGGCATTTTTTATAAATGCCCAATCCATATCTTCTAGTTATAATGTTCACTAGGTGTATATTTCTCTTGTTGACTCATTCTTCTTCTCATCTGTTTTTGGAGAAAGGTTTTGTCATTTTTGAAAGATAGAAGGTTTGTGGCATTTTGCCCAGCTAGTGTTATTTTCTGAATCATTAACTCGTATTTCCACATTCAGGAAATTCCTGAAAAGCTTTTTATCACTCCAAAAACTTTGTAAATTCCAAAATCTCTTTTGTTGAAAATCATGACTTTTGAAATGCTTAGTGTAACTTTGTAACTAGATTGCAGGAAATAAGATATTGTGATAGTGAAGATTTATTCTTATTCATCATTTAATGCAAATTCTCCAAAATTGATATTTTTCAAATATGCATGATTATCTATATCTGCACTTCTAATTTTTTGTGATATAATTTGGCCTTTAACTATGAATTAATAAAATTAATTTATTTTTAAAAATCAACAGTTATTTTTCAAGTTATTATCTTAATTAATGTGTATTAATATTATACACATTACTTATTTTTTATATTACCTATGCCACATTTGTCACTTAATATAAAATATAAGGAAAAAAATATGCTAATATATCACATATTAAATGTGTTTATTATAAGAATGATGCAAAAGAATTAACATATCTTACATGGGTTTTCAAAATAGCAATAACAATAGCATTTGTATACTGTTTCATAATGCCTTACAGCCCTCTCTAAGTGGTTTACAGAATCAGCATATTGCCCCGCAATCTGGATCCTCATTTTACCAACCCCAGAAGGATGGAAGACTGAATCACCTTGAGCCATTGAAGATCAAACCTCTGACAGTTAACAGAATTAGCCTGCAAAACTGCAGTATTATTGAAATATGTTATAGATTGATTACAATAAATCTATTTATTTATTTATTTAGAAAATTTATATGGCTACCCATTCACTTTCAGTGATTCTAGGCGCCTTACAAACAATAAAAACCCAATATAAAAAGAGTAAAAACAATAATCCCTCACCCCCTGTTCAACTGCATTAAATATGATCCCTAATGTACTTCAAGAGTTCCTGTGGTCATTTATGTTCAGTTCCTCAGTAAATCAAGATATAGTAATCAAATAGCAGTCTATTCTGGTACAATTGTTTCAATTAAATCAATCTTGCATAATATGTATATGTCTTTAATCTGAACAATCTGACTAGGATAAAACAATATACTCATTGTACAATAGGGGCAAACACTTTAGACATCTTTTCTGTGTATTTATTCGTTCCCTTAGCTACAACTGTATGTTCCAAACACTTGCAGAAATGATTCTTAGCAATTCCTAGGGCTCTGACAACAACCTTGTTGTACAGTCTTTGGATTACTTGAGCCTACGCTACTGTATACCCAAGAATGATAAGACCCTAATAATAAATACAGAACTTTCAAATACCTTTCTTCAACATTTCTCCATTTCATATGTATTTATAATTTAAGACTTTTTGTGCCGACATTTACTTTTCAAAATATTTTATCTTACGGATACATGAAATGGTAGCTCTTACAAAATAAAATGGCAATCTTGTGCACACATCAGGGGTGGGTTTCAACTGGTTCACGGCGGTCCCTGCGAACCGGTTGGTCACCGAACCCAGAAGTAAGTAACTTCTGGGAACGGCGAAGGGCGCGCCCGCCCGCCCGCGGTCCTTACCCGGTTTTGATGAGTTCTGCGCTTCCACGCATGCGCAGGATGCATACAGCACCTGCGCGGTCGTCCAGGAGCAGCTGGAGCGTCGCACAGACACTAGTACGCATGTGTGTACAGCGCGCGTGCACGAGGACGCCGCCGGCCCCGTTCCAACCGGTTCGGTTGGAACGGGGCGAGAAACCCACCCCGGCACACATATACATGGAACTAAATTTTCACTAACTGCAATTGGCTTATATATTGAATTAAACTTAAACTGTAGCTAGAATGAGTTGCTCATTCTTAAAAATAGGTAATGTTATTAAGTATCTAAGACAGTATTATAACAGCCTACTGAAATCAACATTTACATGGCTTCTCTAAGGTATGTAAGGTACATACAGATATGCTAGAAAAGAGGACTAGAATGAGAAGTAATCAAAGATATTAGTAATTAGTTTAGCATTCCTTTCATTTATATTTAGTATTTATGATCATTTTCTTTCCCTTTTTTTCTTTCACTTTTCATTCTAAAAACAGAACCTCAGTTCTTCAGCCACCAAACTATGTATGCTTATAAAGGGATTTAGAAATGACATTGGGGAAGGTATAGAAAGGGGTTCTGGAGAAGTGATTACATAGCCCAAGGGTTAGAAAGAAATTCAAATAACCTCAACTTTTAATTTTATTTGGCAGAAATAAATTTGGACAGGTTGTTAAGATTTTATTATACATTCTGCAACAATATATTATCATTTTCAAGTTTCTTATTCTGGCATAAAAAAAAATTACTATTCATAGTTGAATTAAATTAATTGTGTCTTTTTTTTTCTTCCCTTTTTTTAGGCATACCTGGCAGTGATTATATAAATGCTAACTATATAGATGGTTACAGAAAGCAAAATGCTTATATCGCAACCCAAGGAGCTCTTCCCGAAACCTTTGGAGACTTCTGGAGAATGATGTGGGAGCAAAGGAGTGCCACTGTTGTCATGATGACCAAATTAGAAGAAAGATCTAGGGTAAAGTTTCCTCTTTGTGACTGATGTAATTCAATAAGCTTTCTTTTCTTTTTCTTTTTTTAAAGTGTCTCTCACAGCATGACTGGCTGGGGAATTATGGAACTTGAAGTCTACAAATATTAAAGTTGCCAAGGACAGCCTTCTTCTATAAAATCTTCTGATCGTAGTTCTGATTGGTTCAGCAATTTTCAAGTTGGCAGCACTATAAAATGTTCTAAATATTATTTTTTCATTCAACTTGCAAACACTGTTCCCATCTGTTTTGATGCATCAACTTTATCCTGGAGGCACAAATGGAAACTTTGAGACGAGAGTACTGAATTTCATTGAGGTTTTATGTAGGAGAGGAAAACAACACTAAGTATCTTTGAAGTTTAGAGCTCTTTTGTCCGTGATAAATAAGTTCCTATGGAAATTGCAGTAACACTGATTTTTAACTGTAGTCTACATATATTTTATTCTAGTTAATCTAGAATTTTGCCCCACAGTCCATTCATTTACTAGTACTACCAATTTTCAGTATGGAAAGTTTTAAGTTCTACAGAAACTGAAAATACTCCTGGTCTTATCACATGAGTGTTTTACCAATCATAAAGAGACATTCTGGGATACAGTATGAAAAGTGAATGGAACTAGCTAGTTATTTATATTATAAATAACAACCCAAAGTCACCTTATGGGAGATGTGGTTGGCATATAAAAATTAATAAATAATTTATTGGCCATCCAGAGTTGCCTTGCGGTAAGATGAGTGGCCAATAATTTAATACACTCATGCATACATATATAAGATCATAATAAGGGAATGGTTAATCAAAAAAGCCATGTTAATAATGTCTTCTATGTTTTTATTCTTACTATATATTCTAATTTGGCAGCCTATATAGCCACATAATTATAAAGTTGTTATACACTGCATACATACATATCCAAACTGAATTAATATTGAAACTCTCAAATATCTATTAGTGATGTTGATTTCACTGTAGGATGATTTTTTTGTAGCAATCTCTGTTTTGTTTTGGTGCAAACAAGCTTTATTTGCTCCAGCATTAGATTTGCTTTCAGCTAGGCAAACATAATTTTGTTTCTTATTCTTAGTTCCAGGAATAAATATAATTTTTATACAGGAAAAAACCTCCCATTCAATATAATAACAAGCATAGTGTATCACTTTAGTGCAAACTACTGTGAGACCATTCTCTGAAAGATGTGCGGAAGCCACTTCTTGATTCTGCATTTTTAACATAACATTTTTGTTATCTCATAGAATACCTGTGCCTTGAGCATAAAGTTGGCATAAATTCTGAATTTTGAAATTAAATAGTAATATAGGATTGAAATCTATATTGATTTCTTAAACCTGGTTAAGTATTTGCTAAAATACTAGCATTCTAGTATCTGATAATATGTTAATCCACAGGAGCAATTTGCAACATGAAAACAAACTAAGTGTTATAAAACTATTACATACTTCGAGTGATCCAGAATCTTGGATTAGCTAGTTTTGCTTTTACTTTTTGTTTTCAATGTAATCTGAAGTGCAAAGAATTTGACAGGCTATTATCAAAAGGCTACATACGTACTAATTGATGAAGTACAAACGGAACTATTTTTTCTAGGTGAAGTTGATGGGAGACTTGGTAACAGTCTAGCTTTTTCTGAAAATTACAGAAGTGACCTTGAAAAACTGAGCTTTTCAGGAATTTCAAACAAATCTCAATAAATGCTACTGTTATTTTCTTTGGTAACTTGGTTGCTTGGTTGTTAGCCAGAAAAACAGATGTGTTATATCAGGTGATCATAGCCCAAACATCTCATCTTAATAAGTTGTTCCTTCACATATATAGCATATAGAAGTTTCTCTCTTTTATAAACCATTGGTAAACTCTGTTAAATAAACATTTTGGTGCTCTGAGTTTTACTGTTTGCAACTGATTTATTTTTCACAAGATTCGGTAAACTTCTTGTTTGTTAGGAATCATATCTTAATCGAGTTACTTAGATATGAAAATCTAGTTGGCTCCAGCTATGTAGGAGAATTAGATACTGAACTTTGGCCACTAAATGAGAAGGAAGGAGTCACTGGAGAAAAGCCTAATGCTGGAATTGAGGGCAAAGAAGAACAGGACTACAGAGAATGAGGTGGCTGGATGGAGTCTCTGAAGCAGTCGGCGTGAGCCTAAATGGACTCCAGAGGATGGTAGAGGACAGGAAGGCTTGGAGGAACATTGTTCATGGGATCACGATGGGTTGGACACGACTTTGCAACTAACAACAGCAACAAATTCTTAACATGTATATTTTTATTTTTGTTTTTCTGATAGTACAAACGGTGAAAATGAATTGTGTGCGCTAAATAAACATTATGCTCATGCAGGTCAACTTCTGCTCACTCAACAGTCCTGCAGAACCTCAGATAGTACCACAACCTTTCACAACAGATTTCGGGGATGTCTTAGGAGCCTCTAGGCAGTAACGTGATAAGTCTCTACAGCCATTATCCTCCTAATGGAAGGATTCCATTGGATCAAAGCCTAAATTACTATTAAAATAGGAATGACATTTCAGAAACTTTGTTATTCATCCGTTTGGTATTCTATCCAGCTTGGGAAATAGATGCAAAAAAAGAAAAGCTTTTTCCTCCACTGGCAGATTTGATAATTACTTGATCTTGAAAGCAAAAGCCGTCTGCTGTGGGACTTCATCTTTCTGTGTTCCATTACATTTTTTTGTTTATTTGCTTTCCTGTTGCTCAGTCCTGCAGCTCTGCTTCAGCATTTCTAACCTGTGCTGCATAGATAAAGGGATCTTTTTTTTTCCTTGTGGGGGCGGGAGGGGGGAGATTGGAGCATCAGCAGAAATGAACTTAGTTGGCTCATTAGCATGTGTTAGAAGTCTGACTACCTCCAGCTTTGAGAACTTAAATATTCAACAGCTGAGAACATTGAATGAGGTTGTTACAGTGAATTAGTTATTCATTTATTTGCCTATGGGGAAGCTACAGGCCAAGGTGAGCTCTTTTATTTATAACCCTTCTCACTTTATTGTTTTCAATTTAAATGTCATCTCCCAAATCTTACCTGACCTAATCCAGACCTTAGAGAGAAAAATCAGTCCATTACTTTGCTAACATATGCATAATTTATATCAAAAAGGATTATGCACACGACCATGCATGGAGGAATATTGATAACATATTTGTTACTTGCATGAGTTTTATTTGTATAAAATGAAAGCAAAATATTAAAGGAAGAATTTAGAGAGTATTAAAAGAAGCCCCAACAGTCACAGGGCATGAATACATCAAATGATTTGAAGCATTAATATTTGTCTCTTGCTAATGTGCTCTTCTACAAAATCTCCACATGTAGTGTTGCAGTCGTTGTGGTTAATTTACTTTACCTTGTTTACTCACTCTCATCTCAAATTGTTTCCATGTTAAAGCTGTTTTTCTGTGGAAATAAGGTTGCTATCTACTTTCCTTTATCTGAGAAAGAGATATTATGGTAAATAAGTGAGTCTCTTCTACCAGGATGAATGGCCCTACTTCTTTCTCTTTGTTTTCTCCTTCATGGTAATTAATACAATTGTCCTTAGACCAACAAAGCTGAGCTTGAAACTAAATGTGATTGTCTACCTGGAGACAATATGTCTATAAAAGAAGATTTTTGACCATAAATCTTGGACTAGATAAGCTTCTACCTACAATGCATTTCTAGTGCATGCCAAGAGCCAGAAAAAAATAGGTAATGATTTCCGCTGTTGAATTGTGTCTGACTCTAGGGGCAGTGTCCATTTCTGTTTCCTAGCCAAGGGAGCTAGCATTGTCCAAAGACAATGATTCCATGATCATGTGGCCAGCATCACTACATGTGAAGTGTTACTACCAATTTATAATGCCTTGGTAAGGCCATATTTGGAATACTGAATTCAGTTTTGGTCACCATGATGTAAAAAAGATGTATGCAAATTCACTATAGACATTAGATACAGAATCCATTGGGGATTTGGAGCCATGATATACCTATATAGTTTTCAGTAACAGAAATTGGTCTTGAGCACTTGTGCATATATTACATAGTAGAGTATAAAAATAGAGATTGGTATTGGATCCTGGGACGGCTAAGTACTTTTTGTGTTCATAAGCATGAATGTGCCTTTCAGGTGACTTTCTATTCCCATTCCAGGCCTTTCATGCCTCTTTCATAAATTCTGATTTGCCAAAAGGATTGGCAACGTAATTTTCTTCTCCTTATGACAATGGTGTGAAAAAGAAAAAAGAAAATGCTATTCTACTCTTTCCAGACATCTTCCCACCAAGAACCCATATAGGGCTAATGATCTCTGCTACTAGGAGTAATGCCTGATAGCCAAAGAGCATGGCTGCCTTGCTCTCTTTTTAGCACTATCAATACTGGCAGCAAGATGCTACTCCTTCCAGACCTTAGAGCAGTGATGGGCAACCTTTTTGGCGTGGTGTGTCAAAAATCGGCAAAAAATCGAGCATAACTCGCGTTGTGTGTCACTTCGACAAAAACATAATTTTGCGCAATTTATAGTTTAAACTACAAAAATGTATAATTGCAATATATAATTGTATTTAATAAACCAAAAACAAATTATTTAACATACCTGCTTAGTAACTTCTTTGTTAAGCGCTTTTGCATGCTGAGCTATAGAGTGAGCAATGCTCAAACTTGCAGAGTTTAAATTTGTAGAGCCTTTCATAAATTTAAGGATGGAGTTAGATTGGCTCTTATAAAGGTGTAGCTTCTTGGAAATGTATTCCCTCCTTTCATCCTCACTTTTTTCCAAGAGCTGGGAATGATTAGTTTCAAAATGTCTATTTATATTCCACGTTCTATTTACTACCGTTTCAGTACATAGAACGCAAAATGATCTGCCATTTTTTTCTATAATGCCATACATCTCGCTCCATGTCTCTTGAAAGGGTCGGCCACTGCCACTACCGCTCCCTTTACTTAACCTTTGTTTTTTATTTTTTGGGTGCTCCATCAGTGGGCCAGTGACAGCAGATAGAATTATAGATAGCCAATTAGGGGTTAACTAGCCTAACAAGCTAACACAACCTCCCCCTCACTTATCTCAGTTATTGTGGGCAATTACAAGTCCATGGCACCCCAATAGTTGCTGCTAATGGCGCTCACAGTTCCCGTTGGCACTCCGCTGTTCCCTGCTGTGGTGCGGTCGTAACTGACAGTCCCAGGAGTAGACTCTCTGTGCCGACCTGACTGGAGAGAGGCGCGCACTGTTCGCGCGCTCCTCTCCTGCGGGTCCTCCCTTGCCGCGCTGATGACGTGTGTGCGCACGGCACGCACGCCTTACCAGCAGCCCCTGCGCTCAGAAAGGGGCGGCGGCCATACAGTAAGTGAGTGTGGGCGGGGGAGATCACACGTCCCGCCCCCCCATTCCTCCAGCACAGATTCTTTCATCCTCGGCGGCCGTGCAGGAGCTGAGGATGAATCGCATGAAATCCTGTGCGTGTCACCCCAAATGGCTACGCGTGTCAGCACTGACACGCGTGTCATAGGTTCGCCATCACTGCCTTAGAGAATAGAATAATATTGCAATGGAAGGTGCAATGGAAGAATTCTGTTTATCTGTTTGAACTTTTCATTGGACAATGCTCTTTCCAATCATGCTTTCACTTCATCTTTCAATATTTCTGTACCTTTTTACTTGGCATCAGTGGACAGGGAGAAAAAAACAAAGTCCATTTTTCCCATGAAATTGGTTTCATCATTTTTGGAATCCTTACTATTTGGATTTGATTTGAGTTTAGTATGGCAGGATATTGTGTTTATCCTTTTGTGGATCTAATCTGTTTTCAGATCGCATCCCACATACAGTATATACAGGTCTGGTAGCTACATGGTGAAATTCTTCATGATGTCATGTTGATTCAAGGTAAAATTGTATCATAATAAAAACCCCAAAATATGTAATCAGATTTTTGTCCATCAAAGCATTTAAAAAACTACAATGAGTATACAACATCTTCAGTATGCAAAGTGAGTTGAATTTGTTCCTCCCAGTTATCTTCTGATTGATCAAAATAAGGTACCAATTCAGAAAAAAAGCATGAGGAATTCTATGCTGGGTAATGCACAGTAGGGGGAAAAAACAAATTACATGAATATTTTTTTCTACTTGTGGTCTTCGCCCCAAGAATTCTTTGAAAACTAGATTTCTATTGGATGGATGATTTTTAGCAATTGATGCTATATGGCAACAGACTGATCAGTGCATCATATTCATGTTCCTAACTGTGCAGTTCTTTTAGAACAAGTTCATGTGCGAAGTCATTTTTTTTTAATCCAGAGGTAGGTTAATCATTTTATACTGTGTACAAGTGGCATTCCTCAGTGTAACAGAATTCTTACTGTGTGCCAATTGAGAGTCAGGATGGTGCAATTATTTTTAATCTTACATCCATGATGTGCTGCTGTTTTACTGAATAACACTGTAAGTTAATTTTCTACTGTTATTTCTTTACTGATAGCGTAATCTAGTAGTTAATAACCAAGCACAGAAAAGCGTATCAAACTGAATCTTCAAAAGAAAATGTCATGCTAAATGCCAAATACATCAGCAGATATTAAAACTGCATGGAGGTGATTAGTATTCATCCTTGTAAGATCAACAGGTGGCTGAGGCAGATCACAGTTTGAAAATACACTTAAAACAGTTTTTTAAAGGGAGAGAAGAGTAGCTGAGACCCTGTAGTGCTGGGAGGTCTCTCCAAGGTGCTGAAGAAAAGAAGGCAAATAAAAAAAATCTTACTTCTGTACTTCCCCAGGAGTTTTTTTTTTCTTTTAGAATTGAGACTAAATCTTTGTACCAGAAAATTGCCTGTCTACCCTTGAATGTCAAGGATTATGTTCATCATTTTTGTGCAAGGTGGTGGTGGGGAGGGTTTACATATGGAAATTTCTTTTCTGAGCACAACTGCTGCAAAGTTGGACCATCTTTTGTTATTTATAGCTTGCTGGAGTGTGAAGGTTCATGAATATTCTCTAGTAATAAATGTACATATTTGAATTCCTCAGTTCTGCAGAGGTGTCAGCTTTCATTCATATGGGAAAGTAAGTCATTCAACTCCTACTGATTTTATTTCAGCAGGTGGTCATATTTTTTTTATCAAATGCAGGAAATCCAGAGGACACTTTTTATAAGATAGCATTGTTTAGCCATTTGCCAGTTACTTGAATATTTTATTATAATTTGTATAAAATTAAAAGGAACATGCTTTGTTTTAATTTCATGGTTTGAAATTTAGCTAATAAATTGGATCCCAGCTATATGGTTTCTTTGTTAGTATTGGCTGATAAAGTTTATAACTGAATTTCTAAGGACATTTGGACACACATTTATTTTTTAAGCATTCTGTCTGCTTCTTAAGAGGGAAGTGGGGGAAAAGCCCTTTTCCCTGCCATAGCAGAATAATGCCAACTGTCTCCCAACTTGAGAAGTTAAAAGATGCTTTCAAATAAAGTGGCCTTCCTGGACAAACAAGTAGCAAGGGCTGGGTAAAAAATAATCAGAACTGTCAGCAGATGGGCACAGTGAATAATGTAAAAATGGAAGTGGACATTCTAAATTTCAATAAGGCCATCAGATCTATTCCATGGTGAAAATAAAAATGAGGTCAATTAGAAATCAATTCTGCTTCAGTTGTCACAACATAGCACACTTCTTGTTATAATACCTAAACATGGCTTATTTTTTTCCAGTGGATACCTACCAGCTAAGGATGAGAAAAGTAAATTGGGGAAGCATTGTCTTTTATCAGAGGAAGTAGTTTCATGAGTCTTCTTTTTCTTAATTCCATTCTTATATAGTTGTGCTGAAACAAAGCATCTGGACCATGGAATTCCAAGAGTACCCATAAAGCTTCATTAAAGGTCTTGCTTCACTGTAAGAAATCCCCTATAAAACTTATAGTATTCTGACTTGAGTTCTCACTGTCTCACACAACATGCTGAGTGCGGTAAAAGCTATTTCAGTAATGTTCCCCAAATGAACCATACCTTCCTTCTCTCCTTCTGGATGATCTGGATCATTTGCACAACAGCTAGGGTCTTTTGGTTCTGTCCTATCTCAAGTTAGTATTCTTCTCTTTAGCTGGTTTCCATTTGTTTTCCCTTTCTTTACAGTAATGTAACATCACTTACTTTATTTGTCATTTTCCCCTCATACTTGATTTGTTTGTTGCAGGTTAAATGTGATCAGTATTGGCCAAGCAGAGGAACAGAAACATATGGATTGATTCAAGTCACATTGCTAGATACCGTAGAATTGGCAACATACTGTGTTAGAACATTTGCCCTTTATAAGGTATGTATGTGTTATGCAAGCATTGAGTATCTTTTGTTGGAACAAGGTTGTTATTTGAGTTTTTGCAGTATCACAAGCAAGTGTTCTGTATAAAGAAGATTAAAGGTCTTTACATTGATATTCAAAATGTTGAATTACACAAATAATATATAGGGCTATGGAAATTAAGTTATTTTCAACACCAAAATTCCTTGAAATAAACTTTTACTTAATAGATGTCCTTCAGGTCTTTTGTCCAAATTCTCCACAGAAGAAAATTTCATAAAATTTGTGCTGTTTTAACCCAACTTTACAAATATGGAGCATTTTCTCCTGATGTCCCCCTTTCCCCAAAAAAACTAGCTTCTTTACCTCTTTCTTATATTAAACTTTCTTATATAAAATCATTTTTCATATCCAACAACTACAGACAAAAATACTGAATAATAATGCGATGCTTGCACTAATTCTCATCAAATATTTAATGACTGATTTTAAAAAAGCTGGATAAAAATAACAATTTTAGACAAACAATAAATTTGTTTCACTTGATTTCATGATGATTGCATTCTGATGTACAGTTTTGGCATTAAAAATAATTTACACTAAGGTTCTTATGTGTTAGAATGGATCGAGTGAGAAGAGAGAAGTTAGACAATTCCAGTTCACTGCATGGCCAGATCATGGCGTTCCAGAACATCCAACACCATTCTTAGCTTTCTTACGACGAGTTAAAACTTGTAATCCTCCTGATGCTGGACCAATGGTCGTGCACTGCAGGTAAGTACAGATTTTGCATCAACAACATTGCCAAATATTATGAAGCTTTCATAAGCCACATTTCATAATTTAATATTCTAAATATTTTGATACATGCATTTCATTTAATTTTCTCCCGTTGCGTGGTAAATTTATTCATTACATTTACAAGCCAGAATTGCAGAACAAAAGCAGAGATGAAGCATGAACATAGGTGATATGTCATCCATATATGCACACTCTAGGAATCGCTTAGAAACTTAGAATAATTTCTAAAATTTTATTTTAGGGATTGTGATCTTCTCCTAGAAGTCATGTAATGTGTGTTTGCTCTGAAATGTATGTATCAGGGTATAGAGGTATAGAGTCCACCCATGCAAAACCTTTCAGATTTCTGACAAAAGTGGTAAGATTTCAGGAATGGCATCAGCATATGCAAGTATGCCAATACAGATACTGCTTGCTGCAGCATCTTCACTTTAAAAATATTTATGATATGATATATGTTATGATGTGATATAATATATGATATGATTTCAAAAACATTTTTTCCAAGAAAAAGGTGTGTATTCAAAGCTTTGATTTTTCAAAGACTGTTTCCAGGCAACATATTTTTAATTAGATAATTTCCATAGCAGATAATGAGAATTCTTTAGACACAATATAGTTTGATGACAGCAAAACATCTGGTAAAATATTCTTGACATTATTTTTAAGTATGAGCTAGATGGCATAAGGTAGAAACATAGCTGAATGAAAAATGAATTTATTACCAAGAGTTAATATTGTGAAAATAGGATGAAAATAGGATATATTTACCTTCAAGGAGAAGTCTGAGGAAAATATGATGGCCTTCTTCAAATGGTTGATAGTCGAGATCAGTGCTTTGGCATCCTAAAATGCTGTAAAATGCTGTAAAACCCATTTATAACTGGAGAAATACCACTGATTCCCCTAATGAAATACTCAGGGCAATTGCTTCCTAGAAAAATGGTAGGATCCTTTTATTGGATAATTAATTTTATTAATAAATAATATATAAATAATAAACAAATAGCTACCAAGCAAGCCAGCAACCAACAAACATTTGCAATGTTAAGGCGCATAGTAGGAATCCTGAGTACCAGGATTAATATCACACAAAAAACTCATTTGAAACTTATGGATATGATTTTGATGAAGGGGAAAAAGTTTCTGACATATTTACAAAAGTAAGAATGAAGAGTTATGTATGATATAGTGGCCAGTACTGAATGAATTGATTTCATCATTGGCTACCCAGGCAAACTAAAACTAAAGGATATGTGAATGGCCTGCTATAATCTGTCCCCTTAAAATAGTTGATCTTGTGGCTCCAATCCAAAAAGTTAGTCATTCTCCAATTCCATTTAAATCAATGGAATTGGATGGTGGTGATTATCTTCTCCCATAGAATACAATGGCTTTTAAGACATAACAAATTTTCTAATGATTGTGACCCATCATAAATTACAATGCCAAACCAAGAGTACAAAAGCAAAAGCAGCTGCAATCTGGCAATTGTCATATGGCCATTTCTACAGGAAACCAAAATTTTAAAACAATGACATTAATTGCAGAACCCAGTATAATTGCATTTAAATGATTATGTTCCTCTTTGCTTACATCTGATCCAGGCATCTTCTCTTGGCTGCTCAAATGTGCTGATGAAGAGGCTGGAGCAAGTCCCAGTGAGGAACATTTAGATATTTTTAGCTCAGAAAAATGAAGGAAATAAGGTGGCTATATTAGAGGGATATCCAACAAGCAGAATCCCAAGGGAGTGAAGATTAATAAAAGGAAGCATTTTTCAAGAAGAGTAGTGTTCACTAGTATAATCACATTGAGGAGTCATAACAATAGTTGTGAGCACTGATTGTTCTAACGAGCAATCAGATAGCAAAAATGGAGACATGCTCAGTGCCAATCTGTGAGCAACATATGTGTGAAGCTGCTATTGGATCCATGTCCTCCCTATGTGTTTCCAAACTATGAAAATGATACTGGCCAAAATAGATGTTTTTATGTTTACAGAGGATTCTAATATTTCAAAAAATACTTGAGCATTCAGGTATCATGAGTATCAGCCAAACAGCTTTAATTACAAATTATTCTATAAATTTTGGCATTGCCTGTTAGTATAAAAACCATTTCCTCAGATTCTCAAATCTAAAAAAATAAAAGTTATATCATTTTAAAACCATGGTCACAATACGCTGGTCCAAAGGTGTCAAGCTACAATACTATCTTGAAATGGCATTTGCACAATCCCAGCATTGCAAGATTTTATTTAAAACAGAAAAATAAAAAAAAATCCTGAAAACAGTACAATTAAAAGTAGTAAAACTAGAGAAACGTTGGTGTTCTGATAGGAATTAATTTAGAAAGCATGACATGAGATTGCTCAAGAATAAGATTGTTGGAATTTGTCATTTTGATCTTATTTTTATGCAAAAATCATTGTTGATACCTTCCCAATACCCAATTAATATTTACGATTCAACTTTAACTTTGTCTTCTCATACTTGTGCTGATAGTAAACATAATGAATGCACTCTTTTTCCTAATACATCTGTTTTTATTTCTTGAGGTTTTAATTCTAAAAGGTTTGCTCATTCTTAACACTATTCTTAACTTTTAGTTTTTCCGTAATATTTCTCATTAGTTTTCCTTGATATCACATCTTTCCATCCTCATGTTTCTGTCATATATGTTTTTTCATATCTTACTTTCTGTTATTGTCACTTTTTATCTTGATTCTCTTTTCTATTAAGGATTTGTTTTTGGCTTCTGCTCATTCTATTTAATATTTACATTTTGATATTTCTTAACTTTAAATAATTGATTAATTTTCCCTTATTTTTCAACCCTTTTAAATGTACTTCTCATAAATTACACCTTGTTCTTTTGTCCTACTTGTGCTTTTTCTGCTTTATATTTCTTTTAGTTTTGTATCAACTGTGTCTGTTGGCTTTTTTTAAAGATATTTGTAGAATACCTTGATGTAGGCTACAGAGGAATAGAACAATAAATTTAGACGATCAAGAAACTTTATTTTTGTTGTTATTGTTCAGTGGGAGTGAAATATTTTGTGTATATTTTTTTCCATATGAGAATATATGAGCATGATTATGCTCCTGTTAAAAAAATAGTAAAATTGATTCCAAGAGCAATGGCAGCAGGTAAGGGGATGCAATGGTTAGGATGCTGGGTTGACAATTGGCACACTTGTGTTTGAGATTTGATTGCTGCTGCATGGTAGGGTGAGTTCCTGTCACTTGCTCCAGATCCCATCAATCCAATAGTTCAAAAGTGGGCAAACGCGAGTAGATAGATGGGTACCACTTCACTGGGAAGCTTAATGGGGACATGAAAGGAGACTCTAACTAGGCATCCTCCAAGTTATAGTGATATCACCAGCTACTCCTTCAAACTGAAAGCACTTCAGTACTCCTAATTGTCCGTGATAGTACTAGGGGCAAATCCATCATTTGGAGAAATGATGATGATGATGATGATGATGATGATGATGATGATGATGATAAAAAAAAGATATAACAGCAGGAACTCTACCAGTGAGAATTCAGTGTAATCATTGACTATGGAATATGATTGAATTATGGAAGAGAAGAGGAAGAATTAGATAACTGGGATAGGAAGATAATGAATTTAAATAGATTTGAGCCCCACATTGGAATATGCATTTTGTTGCAGATCTTTTTTTTTATTTCTAAAAGGTTGGACTGCACAAATTTCTTCATTGTGAAATATTAAAATCATTTTACAAAATACTGGTCATGATCCGATACAAACATCTGTATATCTTTTTTGATATATTGCATTTTCTACAGTCTTCATATGATGTCATAACTTGAACAACATAATCTGAAAATCAATCTGTGCTTACCAAGAAGTAAATCACACCATTTATTTCTACAAAATATTTAGAATGACCATTAATACTCTGTTCTTTTTGGAGGGTTTTGGACAACATAGGAATGTGCTGAATCAGAAACAGACCTTATCAGAATATTTTGTTACTGAAGGATGAAATATATATAGAAATATGGCTTTTAATCTTTCTATAATGGAACTTTTTTACAACCTGAATGGCTTCCTGGTGTTTCTGATCACTTTCCCCAAAATTCTCAGCCTGCACACACTGGTTCCTGAGAGCATTACTATGTTCTGTAGTCCTACCACATGCAGAAAATGGTGATATTGAGGAAGGCTGCACTACAATTTCTGTTTCATCAGATATGCAAATGGTTGAGGGTATATCTTTCAATAACACTTGCAAGCTACTCCGTAGAAATTGAATTTGCCTAATTACTATTCAGAAGATCCCTCAGGTTTTCTTGATGGTGAGATCTGTGCAGCCTAAACTTATTCAGAAAAAAAATTAATTGGTTTCTTGCTTGTTTATTTGCTCAGTAAAAGACTAAATCAAACAAGTTGCTGAATTTTAAAGCGAAGACAGGCATAGTCCAGAATGTTATGGCTTAATGTCACATATTTGTTGAGATTGGGGTGGAATTGTTTTCAGTATAAATTGGTAGACAGTTTCTCCTTGTACATTCTATGCTGGCAATAGCTAAGTACTAGGATGGAGACTGGGTTGTTACTACTAATGTCATGCTTTCTGAGAATAATTCCATTGGCTTGTATCACAGTGATATGCTTCTGGGTCATTCTAGTAATCCAGTATACCTTTGAAAACTATCAGAGTTAAGACAGTTTTCCCATTTCTGTCCCTCCAAGCTGCAAGCCCTCTTTTCTGAGCCCATTAGAAGTCTGAATGACCAATTCAAAGGAGGACCATTATCCTGTCCTCCTCCCTTTTCCATAAAGTGCCTTCAGGTCTGCATCAATGGAAGAATTCCCTTGCTGGATTTGTTTTTACAGATTTCCTCTCATCTTTCCCTTTGTTGTGCTCTATGTCTCCAGCAATTATGTTGTATGGCTCAGTGTGTGATTGATTGGTTGCTTGGCCAACAGTATAGTACTTGAAGAAAGGGGCTTTATGTTCCCAGACAAAGGAAGTCATGATCATCCTTCCCAATGCATTTTGAAGCTGCCTTGTATTTCAAAGAGATGTGTAGGGCAAGCGTTTCTCAACTATTTTAAGATACAGAATTGCCCATCCAACCAGCATGCTCTAATCCCAATACCCAAGTTTCTTTCTATCAAGAAAGAAGGTCTGAATTGGGAATATAATCATGCTTGGATGAACACACTTACAATGTCTGTGGGCTTGGGTTTCCTACCTAATCAAGAACCCTCATTGGGCAAGATTCACAAACCCTTGGGAAACAGCCAACCATGGGTAGATGTCATTGCTTCAAACTGCACTGACACAGAGCATCTAGTAACATGTTCAAGTGCTTCTCCATATTCCTACTGTGTATACTTTTTTCTGATGTCTGAAGACTTTGCTGTTTGCATGTGATATATATATACTTTCTGATTTCTGGAAAATGGAATGGAAAAGGTAGAGGACTCTGGCTTGAGGAGTAGTTTCCATCAAACATAATTTTCTCCTCATTATTTTTCTGTGAATCAATATAAATTTAGTGAGCTTAGTAAATACTATGTTAAATTGCAACCCTGACTATTCTTAACCTAACAGAAATACTTCTCTTTAACTTCACAGTATCAATGATCCATATTTCCAGACATTTATCATATCCTGTGAGACCTGTAATTTCCATTGACCTGCACTGTGGTTTGGTTCATTATTTGATCGGGATTCTCAATGAATCACTTTATTCACATATATTTAGTTAATTTTATTCCTCCCTGTGTTTATATATACTCTATAAGGCAAAGCAAGCCTGACTGCTCACAGCTGAGTCTAGTAAGAGAGCAATTATTTTCTATCACAGCCAACAGCTGTCTATAATGGATTCTGAATTAGAATTATGAGCAAAGAAAAGAATCTAGCCATCTGCAGGAAATGTGAAAATATTTTTATAATCCTAGTAGCTGAGATCTGGACAAGGGTATCCATGAGATTTCCCAGCTGTAGCTCAGTGAATTCTCAAATAATCACAGACACAAAGAATATCAGAATATATATATAGTGTATTCTGTCTCAAGCCATGCACTCACAAACACAGACAGGTTATGTCATGTGGACATCTTTTGCCCCTCCCATAACCTTTTGATTCAGAATAGCCCTTCCAGTGAATAACATTTAAATATCTCCTCCTGCATCTAAAATCTAGAATAATTACACTTCATATTGCTGTTTCCCATCCACCAAAATTAGTTGGGAAAGAAAAGGCATATTACAAGGGACAGAGCAGTTTTTCTTGAACAAGCAGTGACCAGTGAAATTGGATGTATCTTCACTGAAGTAACAATTGCAGACAGCAGCCCACTGGGGTTTCCCCAACAAACTGGGGAAAAGAATATAGTGGAAAGTAACACCAAACCTCCCACTGCAATCTTGGCACCCTCTTGCCAACACATGTTTATAGGCAACCTTGATCAAATCTAACTTTTCCTTTAAGAGGAGCTGGGCATTCTTGGCTGTGCCTGTCTATGCCAATTGGCCTGGGCCCCCGATATGGGCCTATCATACTGGAAATGAGATAAGTCCATCTTCCTCCTTACCTTGACTTCCTTGTTAATTCTTAAATCAATGTTATTGTTAATATTTATTAATTTAATGTTATATCTTGTTGCTTTTATTGGTTGTAACAGTCTAGAGTTGCCTACAGGAAAGATGGGCAGCATATATGTTAAATTGTTTGATTGATTGGTTGATCAATTGATTGATTAATTCTGTCTGATAGGATCTAGAGCTAGATGGATCTTGACAGACTTAAACACTGGGCCCTATCTAACAAAATGAAATTTAATGTGGAGAATAGTAAAGTCTTGCACTTAGACAAGAAATAGACCTGGGTGAAAGCAGACTTAATAGCAGCAACTGTGACAGGGATCTTGGAGTCTTAGTGGACAACCTGTTAAATATGAGCCAGCAGTATGTGGTGGCAGCCAAAAAAGCCAATGAAATCCTAAGTTGCATTAACAGAGGGATACAATCAAAATCAAGTGAGGTACTAATGCCACTCTATAAAGCCTTAGTAAGACCACACCTAGACTACTTCATCCAGTTTTGGTGGTCACACTATAAAAAAATGTTGAGACTCTAAAAAAAGTTCAGAGAAGAGCAACCAGGATTAGGGGACTGGAGACTAAAACTTATGAAGAACAGACACATGAATTGGGCATGGCTAGTCTAGTGAAGAGAAGGACCAGGGGAGACATGATAGCAATGTTCCAATATTTGAGGCACCTGAAGGCCAGACAAGGAATAATGGATGGAAACTGATCAAGGAGAGATTCAACCTAGAAATATGGTAGCCTGCTACATATTTGTTTAAAATACTGGAAAATATTTCCTTCATAAACTTGCAGAGACTGTAATTGCCCAAGCCATGGGTCATAAGTGTGTATTTCAAATTTTCCAAATTGGGTGTCAAAAGCAGTTAAATATTTATGACTCTCTCTCTTATTCAAATCAAAGAGTAAGCTCCATCCAAGTTAAGTTGTGAAAATGCATGCTTTTTGAAGGCAAACGTTCAGATATGAAATAAAAGGCAACAGATATAGCAGTAGTTCCTAATGGTTATATAATTTTAAAGTCTATTACCGTGAATAATTCTCAAAGAACTGCTTTTCTTTTTCTTAAAAAAAAATAATAGATGCAGATGGTAGAAATGAAGAAGGGAGAACAAATCCTTTCTTCAAATTGCCATCCAGAAATGATTTTAAAATAGCTAATATTTGAATAAACCCCTGATGTTGCCTTTTATCTGGGATATGGACACTGGGTTTTAAATTGATGACACAGGCACTGTCCAATGAACAGGTGTTTATTTTTTCTCCCAAAACATCAGCAAAATTGGTGTACTTTTCTAGCAAGGGATAGGTTCAGGTAACAATGAGAAAAGAAACAAGTGGGATTCCTTCAAATGATGCTGTTGAGAGAGGAAATAAATTGTCCCTTGTCCCCCCCCCCCACAGACAGTTTAACCAGTTTATGCAGGGATATTCAAAAAGTTGTTATTATGAGTAACAAGAATTCAGTATGATCATTTATTTTCAACTGCAGAAGAGTCACACGTGACAAAATAGGACTGACTTGAAGTGATTGCCTGTCAGTTGTCTCAGACAGTAGAGTTTTCTCTGATAAGTGTGTGGGCAATTCAAACTGATGCAGTGTAATTTTGTCTATGAAATTAACTGTTACATCAGAGTGTGTTTCAGAGTTATGTTTCTATGTCTGAGGGATGCACAAGGGATAATAAAATGCACTTGCATTTTTGGCCATCCCTAATTGTGGGCCCACATCCTGGGAAGGGAATCTGAAGTTTCGTCAAAGACAAGCCATAGCTAAGTGTTCTAGAAGTTACGTTGTTTAAAGGGAAAGCCCAAATAGTCTTCTTTCTTTCTCTACTGTAAACAAGGATCTCTTTATTTTATTTTCTTGGTTTCCATAATATTGGACTCTGAGGAAGTCATAGTGGTGTGGGTAGGGGCAAAGAAAATCTATAAAGCTTCTTCTGCCAATTATTTCCTCTATCACATCACTGTGTCACTTAGTGATGGCCATTCTACATTCCCAGTTGCTATTAAGCGAAGACTGTAAATCGGTAAGCCAAGAGCCTACAACTTCTGACTTCTTGTTGGCTTCTCCATTGACTTTGCTTGTGGAAAGCTGGCAAGGAAAGTTTGAAAACATGATCACATGACTGTGGCTCAGTATAACATCATAATAATAAGTTGACTAGCTTGATCACAGTCTCATGAACTCAGGGACACTGCAGTGACTGAAATTCTGAGTACCAGTTGTATGTTTCCTTATTCAACACCATCACAACTTTGGACAATGCCTGAATGAATTGTGATGGGACCTGAGCACAACCTGTGTATGTCCATCACAAAGATTTGTTATCCCTGCTGAAACTTGTAATTCTAAAAAAATAATTCAGATCTAATCTAATCTCCTGTAGTGCATGCATAAGAATAAAAAGTCATATTAATAAATGCTAATGTTTAGTTTAAAGAATCATTGTTCAGTCTGATCATATGCATGTATGCAAGTAAAATAACATTATGAAGGACTACTTATTTAGTATTGTCCCATTCAGGTATTTTGATTCTTAGTTTCTAATTTCACCATGTTCTAATTAGCTATGTAAAGTCTTTTGCTTCTAAATCTGAATAATGCCTTTCCTTTTTGCTCTCTTCTTAAATCTGTAAATAGCTACTAATGATAATCAGTTACTTAGAGAAGATTGTGCCTCTGTGCTGCTCAATTCCTTTGTAGATTAGAACCGAAGTTTAGAATGCATGAAAATTACCATCTTCTCCATAAGATACAACTTGCTTAAGTGATTTTATAACTATTTTATTTATGATTTTGTTACCATGAAAATAGGATTATTTTGTTTCTTGCACATTAAGCCAGTGCCTTTTTCAGTTTTCCACACTCCAAACTATAAGGATTATTTTTTAAAATGACAACTCATGAAAACAAGATTTTTCTCTCTCGCACACACATAGGTAGACTGTTTACCCTTTAAATTTAACCCATTTTTTCCAAGTTAAAACCTAGAAGAGATGCCCTTCTATGCACACAAACAAACATACCATCTTTTTAAAAGAGAAGCTTCTATGGTTCACAGTACTTGTTTAATTTAATTATGTACATGTATATATCAAACTTATTTGGCCATCCATTTCACAAAAAGTGGCTGGGCGGTATACAACAAGAATATAAACCAATAAACATTTTAAACAATCATTATCAAAAAGATAAAAAATAACAATTCTACAGAAATTGACTCTGGAAGCAAACTGGAAACCAATGCAGCTCAGAGGTATAACCCATGTATTTCTAGAAACACATATAACTTTCCATGCTGTTACATTTTTCACCAGCTAAAATTTCCATAAATCTTTCAAGGGTAACTCCCTATATAGAGTAATCCAATCAGGAGTTAACTAAACCATGGGTGACTGTGAGCAGAGTCCTCTGTTCTAGGAATGGCGGCAGCGGGCTCACAACATGAGCTATGCAAAATCTTCCTAGACACAACTGCCACCTGCTCTTTGAGCAAGAGTTGTGAGTCTGAGATTACACACTGAGTCTATCTGGGACAGTGGAACCCTATCCATCCCCAAAGATAGTGTAGGCCTAGAACCAGCAGGCCACAAATCCCAAAGCCACTCAATGTTGCCAGGTTTTATCTGAAACTTATTCCCAGTTGAGACTCTCAGCCTTCAGACACTGGGATAGGATGTTCATAGCACTGCTTGATTCCCCAGGAGCAGAGGTATATAGTGGGTATTGTCATTATATTTACTCCATAGTAATGGATTAGCTCACCCAGCAATATATTATTCTTCATTATGCTATAATATAATATTAAATAATCTATATTATTCTCATCGATTATGATTAGGACAATTGAGAAGCTTTCAAAATTTAACATTTGTCAGGCAGGCAGCCTTAAAATCAGGTCAAATATACAGAAGTGTTGCTCCATCAATCAATTAGACTTTATTCCCTCAAAAGACTTGGAACCACAGAGGTGAAAAGCAATATTAAGTGTAATTGGAGCCAACTGTATGTGACTATTATGAGCTGGGAAGAGCCATCACAGCAGTGATGGAACCTGCTGTGTAGGCTGCTTACATTTGGTAGTAGATAGAATTATTTCCTCTGAATGTTTAGTATACAATTAGAGTGCAAGTATTAGCATTCCTTTCTGAAGATATTCTGAAAAGCAATGATCAACCCTAACCAATACCTCTAAGAATCACCTGGAACTATAAGATGGATGGCAAATAAATTTAATAATAATAATTTGTTCTAGTCTGAATAATGCTTCTGCTGCTTTATCCAATTTAATTTATAGTATGGAAATATTCTATGTCATGTAATATATATTTTGTGCTGCTATAATGACAGCAGTGCAATTTATTCTTCATATTATTTAATGTAGCATAAAATAAACAAGAAACAACTCATCATTTCATCTCAGTTCATTCTATTTTGGTCTTTTCTTCCCCACTATTAAGAGTACAATTTCTGTACTGTAAAAAGAATGTGGAATGATTTATGTTGTTTAAACTTTGTTAGAAGCGACTACCTTAAAATAGAAGGTTAACTGAATCTTGCTGAAAGTATTATTGGAATATGTGGAATGATTCATGCTACAAATCGCTCTGAGTTATATTTTAAACAAATGGTAGTACTACGTTATTTGTGATAAATATTAGACAAGCAAGGGATGAGGGCAAAATTTACGTTGTTTAAAGCTTATTAGAACAGGAAGCCGCTTGGGATTATCTTAAGATAACTGTAAAAAGAATGTGGAATGATTTATGTTGTTTAAACTTTGTTAGAAGCGACTACCTTAAAATAGAAGGTTAACTGAATTTTGCTGAAAGTATTATTGGAATATGTGGAATGATTCATGCTACAAATCGCTCTGAGTTATATTTTAAACAAATGGTAGTATAAATTTGATAGTGGTAAATATCAGACAAGTGGGGGATGAGGGTAAAATACATGTGGAATGAACTAAGTTATTTAAATTCTATTAGAAGGGGAAGTCGGTTGGAATTATCTTAAGACAGAAATTGATTCCTGTGTAAAGTATTATCTGATCTACGCTGCTTAACTTTACTAAGAAGGGGAAATCGGGTTAGATTATTTTGAATTACTGTTTGAAAAAGGGGTAAAGAAAGATCATTTTTGAATATATGGCATAAACTACGCTGCTTAAATCTTACTGGAAGGGATCATGAGGTTTAGGAAGGGAACGGGAGAGTCTACAGAAGGTCGGGGTAAATAGCAAAGAAGTAAGAGATGAGAATAAAATATAGATAGAATGATTTATACTATTTAAGCATAGATAAAGATGGGGGGCTGAGATCAACACAAAGAGTGGTTTCTTTTTTTCTTTTTTCTCTTTTCTCTTTTCTTTTTTTTCCTTTTTTTTTTCTTTCTCTGCTTTTCTTTTTTTTTTTTTTTTTTTTTGATATATTACTTTTATTTTTTAATCCATATGTATACAAGACATCTTAGATAGAAGGTAGTGCCAGGTGTGGGCCCTGGGAAGTCGGGAGGATTAGGGATGGGGATTGTGGGGGGTGGGGTGGGGGGGTGTTAATATAGTTTTAATAAGAACAAGAATGTATTTATATACGGTGGTTCCTTTTTTTTTATTTTTTATTATTATTATTTTCCTTGGTTCACTTTACTTTTACCAGATCAAACAACACTCGAATAAAGGCATACACCAAGGAGGGAGGTAGAGGGAAGGAAGAGGGAGGAGTAAGGAAGGAGTAAGGGGAATGTAAGGAGTAAGGGGAATGTAAGGAGGGTGTCTGGGGAGTAAGGGGAGAAGGAAGGCTTGAGGGGAAAGGGAAGTAGGAGGGGAGTGTTAGAGGGAGAAAGGAAAGTTGGAGGGGGTAGATGGGGTGTATGGAGGACGCAAGGGTTAGGTGGGGTTGTGAATGATGAGTTGTGTTTCCTTTTTACTTGTTCGTTTTATTCCCTTTTTCTTTTTTTTTTTCCTTTTCTTATAGTAAATACCCTGTATATAAATGATTGCAAATGGAATGTGAAAATTGAATAAAATATTTAAAAAAAAAAAAAAAAAAAAAAAAAAAAAAAAGAGTACAATTTCTTTAGCTTTTTGTCAGAGACATTCAGTTTCACACTCCATTGCTTTCACCTGAACCCTTTCTTTTTCATCAATATCATGAAAGGAATTATGCTTTTACTTCACTTATTTGAAGAATAATTATATTAACAATTATATTGTGCTCTGATTTTATAATAACAAAATCCATACAAATACTTGAAATAAAGACACTCCAGTAGAAGCAAACTATGATGAACTTATCCCTTTGTTTGTTATTGTGAGTATTACAGATTTATTTACAAACATTCATTATATTTCCATTGAATAGCACATCAGTGTGTACAACATAAAACAGGTCTAAATAATTGCTCCATAGCATACACTAGAGAAGATAAATCCGTTGATTTCATTCAATGAAAATCCATGCAAAACCTTTTTTTAAAAAAAAGATTTTGCTCCTAATACATTGCAGTAAAAAATGATCTCAGCCAATTGCTAGTGTCATAAATATCTTAACAGCTTGGGCCTGTCTACCAGAAAAAATGATGGAACCAATCTATGGTAGTTGGTGAGTGTTATGACATTGATTCCTCTCTATGGATTAACTCCTGCCTTTATTCTCTCACTGTTTATAGTTTGTTAGCCAAGCAGGTACAGATCTGATCCAGGTAAGGATGGAACGATACCTGGGTATTCCCCCAATGCGGTCATTTCATTGATGGAAGATGTACAGGCAATGTGTATTGTCTCTTGAATATGAGCCAGACAGTTTAACAATTGTGTGCCCTTGTACCAGAAATCTTTTAAGAAACAAAGAAGACATAATGGTGGAAACTTGTCAGAGGGAGATCCAACCAGGAAATGAGAAGGAATTTCCTGACAATGAGAATGATTAATCAATGGAACAGTTGTGTAGGTTCCATTGCTGGAGGCTTTCAAGAAAATATTTGTTCAGGATCATATAAGGGCTCCTGCCTTCAAGGTTCCTTCTAGCCCTATGATTCTATCAGTTCAATGTATTTCACAGCCAGGTTGCTTTCATAGGGATCCTGTTGTTATCTTAAACTGAAAAAAGTATGTTAGTTAACTAACTCTAAAAAAGAAGAGCTAGGTATAGCTAATTCAGGATCTCCATTTAAGATTAAGATTTAAGATTTAATTTATTTGTATGCTGCCCTTCTCCGGGAGGGACTCAGGGCGGCGAACAACTCCAAAGGGGAAAGGGGATACAAACACAATACACGTAATTAAAATACACGAGAGTCATACAGCCATACAAGTCGAGAGGGGAGGGGAACTCATCAACCCCAGGCCTGCCGGCACAGCCAGGTTTTGACGGCTTTCCGGAAGGCCTGGAGAGGGGTGAGGGTCCGAATCTCCGCGGGGAGTTCATTTGAATACACTGTCCATTTGCGTAGCTGCATATTTGTTTTGCTTTGTTTTGTTTTTCCACCTTTTAAAATCACAATAATCTCTGTTGCGCTGAACTGTTTTGGCAGTACCATTTAATTAGTCCTATAAACATTTTCATAAATCCAATACCTTTTTATCAGTTTCTTTCTCTATTATTTTTGTCACAGTTGCTTTATGTACTTACACCTCATAAATGCCAGAGTCAGTGTATTCAAAACTGCAATATTCAATCAAATTATCCCTTGATATATGTCAAAAATGTTCTAAATGGTTTTGGCCCATATTTTAATATCTTTGCTCTTCCAGATAAATGGTCTGTGAAATCTAGTAATTACAATGACTTCCCTTGCCAGATCACTGAAGTATCAGAGAAGGGTCGGCATTATAACGACAACAAATTAATCAGAAAAGTCCATCTCCAAGCACATTCTCACAATGGCTTCAATATGGAACGGCCCCCAAATGTCTCTTAATGTTCTTTTTCTGCATACTGTTGTTCTATTTCATCATGGGATATTAAACATACAGTATTTCAGCTCATAGGACAGGCTCGGATGTGTTTGCAGATATTGAAAACAAATGTTGGAATTGGATGAGTGATGATATTGAAGCAATAACTACGTCCTAGTAGACATATTTGTTTAATGGTTTGCATAGGGATTTTTCTGGTACAAACTTTGCCATTTCTACTCCTAACATAAATTGAAGATTCCACCACCACCACCACCCTCACTGTTGAAGTTTGGAAACAATTTTGTGTTCAGTGAAGTAAATTAAGGGAAGGCGTTACATAAACTAAAATTAATAACCAAAATACCAAATTGAAAAGTTCCTTTTATTTGAATAAAAAGGAATACAAGTCAGGAGCAGCATGCATTTCCATAATCCTGAGCTATTTCCAAAAGTGATAAAATGTGCATTATAAGGGACAGAATTAAATTTTTTGTGATTCGTAGAACTTTTAATTAGATAGTGAAGTATTTTGAGAAATACAAAATGTCTCCAACAAAAGTTAACTTAACAAATTGCATAGTTTCACAAGCTACAATTTCTATTTCTCTTTTTTAAATCCATATAAATAACTCTAGTTATAAATGAACAAGAAAAAAAATGGACCGCTACAGAGAGAATTATTCTTCTAAATGCTGTTACTTGCTTTCTGATTGCATTAGTATAAATAATCCAAATTGAAAGAAATTGTGGTTGTTTTCCATGAAAAATATAGCAGTTGTTAAATACCCTTAAGAGTGTAATCAGTATCTTTTAAAAAGATTTAATATTATGTTAAATAAATATTGGCCATGGATTATTTTCTTCCAAAGTTTCAAACATAAATGCCAGAAACTTAGTTGCTTTGGATTTTTTCTGATTGCTTTTGAAGATTTTTGTTTAAATCTTTCTCTTTAATACTTTAATACTGGCAAGCAGGACAAGTAAAAAGTGAGATAACAAAAAGATGTCTTATCAGCTGTCCTGCTCCTGTTAGCTTTTTGGTTGCCTGCTATAGAAATGGGAAGAAGGAGGAGAATTGACTCTGTTGTCATTATTATCATGCAAGAATCTCTGTTCCTAAAGATGGACTTCCCTTTTCTATATTACAGAGAACAAATCCTTCAGTTTGCTCCTTTAAATCATGTATGCCCTGTCAGAGCTGGTGGGTGGAAAATAAATAACTTAAGAAGCTAGATGAATGAAAGTGAACTGAAAAGGGTTTCTGTGCTTAGACATTTTATATGAATCTATACAAAAAGAAAAAGATGGCTAATTAATCCCCACATTTAATTGAGTAATTATTGTTTGATGCCATTTCTAACGAAATCTAAGCATTTAGAACATTTTTATTGTTTGGAATGATTTCACTAATAAGCAATTAATTGAAACTGATTGTGTTGGATTTCTAGAAATGAGTCGTGGATATTTATATTTAACATTTTTTTATTCCACCTTTATTACTTTAAGCAACATAATGCAGCAAACATACATAATGCTCCTATTTTCTCCACATTGATAACCTGTGAGCTTGGGCTGAGAGAGAGAGAGACAGAGTGACTGGCTAAATGTGTGAAGTCATCCATCTGGCTTCCATGCTTATGGTGGGACTATAAGGTTTCTTGGTCAGCACTTTAACTGCTATACCCAACCTCATCTATATAAAAGAATCTATACTATATTCATTTAGTTAATTTATTTAATTTAAGGTGGTAAAATGGGGCAAAATTCACTTAACAAATGTCTCACTTAGCAACAGAAATGTTGGGCTCAATTGTGGTCGTAAAGTTGCTACCTGTAACTTTATACAATATAATTACAAGCCTAACATATGATGCGTTCTTGGGAAATCCATTATAAAAATCACACTCCAAGTTTTCTTTCATGATTCCTCAGTGTGATGTGGGAAGGAATGGCAGACGTACTGCCATTTGAAAATTGGCTTGGCAACTGCTTCCCTGTGATGAGATTGTATTACATTTCATTCATCTGATAATTCAAATGAATCTTGTGTTCTGTTCAGGGCATGTGCCTAAAGTCGTGAGAAAAAAGAATTGATTTCAGGATGGAGCTGGGCTGTGTTTACAGATAGTTGCTCCATCCCTGGTCTGTACCATCTGCCTAGCAGCCTCCTCCCTCCCCATTTCTTCTATCTCCAATCTCAGATTTAGTATTGGGAAGAGAGTAGAGATAGTCCTCATTTAATTACCACAATTGGAACTGGCAATTCATTTGTTAAGCAAAGCAGTTCTTAAGAGCAACCACAACTGTGCTTCTGTTCTTACTTTAGCTTTGCTTTATCAACTTACGAAAGTCATAAAGGCAAGCATTGGTCATAAAATTCATTATTCATCCCTGTTGTAACTGTAAATGGTTGCAAAATGAGGCAGCGGCTAAATGAGGACTGTACTTGCATTTCAATGAGGATTTTATTGGGGTTCGTGATCATGGGAAGTACAGTCAAGAATCCTGGTTAGGGTGTTTTTTTTTCCAAATTCAGAGACAATATCAGAGGTGATATTATGCCGGTTTGGCCCGTTCGCCTGAACCGGTAGCGGAAATTGTGTGTGGTTCCACCCACCCACCCGGCTCAATGGTATCCCATTTAGGCACTTTTTGGAGCCAAAGTGCATGTGCGGTACCCTGAGTCCATGCCCGGATGCGGCACGTGAAGCAGTAAGGAAAATAAGTGAATACAACCCCCGGACAATATCATTTATGTGCACAATTCCAGGCTCTCATGCAAATGCCTGATCAGATCTGGGGAAGACCAAGCATCTTATCATGAGAAACTCTTTTCCAGATTTCTGGACTAATCTGGAACCAGGATCTTAAATTACAGTCTCTGCTCCTGAACTGCCTTGCTGGTGTTGCTGGTTCCGGTTGCCATGACAATATGACAAGATATATCATGAATTGAAATATTCTCAATCTTTATGTGCCTTTTCTGAGTTGGTTTCTTTCTTTCTTTCTTTCTTTTTATTCCAGTGCTGGAGTTGGTAGGACCGGCTGTTTCATTGTAATAGATGCCATGCTAGAGAGAATAAAACATGAAAAGACTGTAGATATTTATGGCCATGTAACTCTAATGAGAGCCCAGAGAAATTACATGGTTCAAACAGAGGACCAATACATCTTTATCCATGATGCACTGCTTGAAGCAGTGACTTGTGGAAATACCGAAGTGCCAGCCAGAAACCTGTATGCATATATTCAGAAGCTGACACAGATAGAAACAGGAGAGAATGTCACAGGAATGGAATTGGAATTTAAGGTATTTTGTCTCCACGTTTTTATCGTGATACATTTTGCATTGGGGAAAATCGACAGCAAACTGTTCTAGGATTAATGCAGCTGCTTTTATAGATTTAACTAGAAGATCTAATTTGTATCTGGTGGAATGGCATACAGAACCTGCTCTAATATGCATTTATAAAAATATGTTGTCCCATTTGTTTTATTATCAAAAGCAATCCCAAAGTCTTCTTTGTGTCTTGCAGCGGCTAGCCAGCTCTAAAGCTCATACTTCAAGATTTATTAGTGCCAATCTTCCATGTAATAAATTTAAAAATCGCCTTGTTAATATTATGCCATATGAATCCACAAGGATATGTTTGCAACCTATCAGAGGAGTGGAAGGCTCTGATTATATCAATGCCAGTTTTATCGATGGATACAGGTACAGAACCAGTTTTTGTGATGTAAAAAAATACTAGCTACATATGTTGTCGTGGTCATAAATATAGTTTGCCATTATGCAAGTGTCATTTTGGCTCTTTTCAGATTCTTATCAGGAGTGGGCTTCAAAAATTTCAGCAAAGGGTTCTCTGCCCAGTTTCTGAGTGGGTGTGGCCATGGTGGTGAGTATGGCCTAGTTGGCGTCCTGCACCACTATGGGGGGGGGGCATTTTCACCTTCTCCAGGCTCCAGAAGCTTTCCTCAAGCCTTTGGGAGGGCAAAAACTGCCTCCCCCAGAACTTCCGGGAGGCCCATTTTTCCCACTCCTCAAGGCTCCACATGGGCCCTGTACTTACCAAAATGGGCCATGTGGAGACTCCGGGGAGGGGAGGGGTGGCCGGGGCCAGTCAGGGCTGGGATTTAGAGTTCTCCAAACCAGCAATAATATTAACTACAGGTTGTCCCGAACCCATAGCAGCCCACCCCTAATTTATGGTAATCAGTACAGCACTACAGTTCCTTCCCCTAACATTCCACAGTACCTAATAGCTAACCACATATGTCCCTTTCTCAGAGTCATAGCATAACATATGGATTTACCTGTAATTATAAATTTAAATAATAATCTACATAAATTTCATTTAACTCAGATCCCAATTCCAGAATTTTTCCTGTAAAACAAAAAGCAAATGACTTAAGGATAAATTCATTAGAGGGTCACCTAAGATATTATGTAACTATTGAGTATATGGGTCAAATGTTGTGGGTAATAAAGTGCTGTTGCAGAAAAACACTGTGTCCCTTTCTCTTCGCCATCTTCAAAATATAAACTAGCCTGTTCCATTTCCATCTTTGTTTTTGACTTCAGAACTTTTGCTACAGTTCTTGAATTACTGAAAGAGTTAACAAAGAATTGCTTTGGAGCTATAAGTCATAGGCTCAATAGAGTGTGTGACAGTCAGCCTTCAGTGTAAAAATGGAACTGTACCACTAAGTGTTTCCTAAGTGCTTTTTGTGACACACAAAATTGAGCTATTAGAGTTGCATTAAATTTTAAATAAGATAAAGGCATAAATCACAATATTAAGAGAACAATTTCCTACACAAACTTCCTAAAATGAAATAGCTCTATGGTTGGAATAAATAACATTTAATATGTTTTAATATTTGTACCTTTAATAATTTATAGCCATATGTTTGTTAGACTTACGTTTCAGTAGAATGTTTATATGCAGCAAGAGAGCCTGCTGTCTTTTGATTGATAAATATTATTTTTTACATTTTACATTTAGGCAGCAAAAAGCCTATGTAGCTACACAGGGACCTTTGGCAGAAACAACAGAAGATTTCTGGAGAATGCTTTGGGAGCACAATTCAACCATTGTAGTCATGCTTACTAAGCTACGAGAAATGGGCAGAGTAAGTTTTTACACTTTTTTTACATTATAGAAAAAGAATGTCAAAAGTTATGTTAATATAGGAAGAACAAGCAATTCTCCCAGGATCTATTTGTATTAATGTAGTTGGTAATTGGAAGAAGCGTGTTAGCATAGTGGTAAGAATGCAGTATTGCAGGCTAATTCTGCCAACTGCCAAGAATTCAATTCTGACCAGCTCAAGGTTAACTCAGCCTTCCAGCCTTCCTTCTAAGATCAGTAAAATGAAGACCTAGATTATTGGGGACAATATACTAATTTTGTAAACTGCTTAGAGAGATCTGTAAAGCATTATAAAGTGTTATATGTCTAAATGCTATTTCTACTGCTAATTATCACTAAGCAAAATGAAAAGCAAACTGTTAAACCCTTTAACACCTGAGCAGAGACAATGTTGGATTTGTTTGCAGGTGGAATTAGGCAGCCCCTTTCTGTGTGTGTGTGTGTGCGCGCGCGCGCGCGTGCGCACATGTGCATACATACATACACAAATATATATATATATATATATAAACACAGTGGCTGCCTAATTCCACCTGCAAACAAATCCAACATTGTCTCTGCTCACACACACACACACACACACACACACACACACACACTTATGTCTGTATGTATGTATGTGTGGATGTATAGATGATAGATAGATAGATAGATAGATAGATAGATAGATAGATATAAATATATAGATAGATATATAGATATACATACATACATACATACATACATACATACATACAAAGCTGTCTGTCATTCACAGAATTGTCATCATTTATGTTTGATAAATTTCCACTTTTACAATGCAGCTACAGGGATGTACTGTTATAAATGGAGGAAGACTTTTAATTCACAAGAGAAGCTTAGTCACAAACAGCAGTTGGAGGTGCAAAAGTAGGGTCATGACTGCACTTTGTCAGTCAGATTGCCAATTAAGGTTCACTTTTCTGAATGTTATGATACATAGAAAATTAGCATGTCAGGATAAAAGGATAGATCGCTTCTTATACAGAAAGTACCACACTTTTGATGAAAGGCACATTCAGCCACGCTGTCTAAGATAATCAGTAGTGTTTTGATTTTGAGTTATAGCTTGATAAGGGACAAAATAGCCAGCTAGCCTTTAACAAGAACTAGCATACAGCTTGCCAACCTCCATTGGAGTGGTAAAATTAACATAGAACAGTGAGAAAAAAGGCTGTTGGCAATGGGATATCCACCAGAAGAGTAAAAATAGCCGACATGGTAGTCACTGTAATGCAAGCAAGTCTTGACCCTTTTATAGACTAGAGTAGAGTAGAACAGAACAGAACAAAACATAATAGAATTCTTTATTGGCCAATTGTGATTGGACACACAAGGAATTTGTCTTTGGTGCATATACTCTCAGTGTACATAAAAAGACATGAAAATATACATTCATCAAGAATCATAAGGTACAACACTTTATGATAGTCACTGACCCACTCTACAATTTCCCCAGGTTGACAAGCTTACAAAGGCTGCTTGTCATAATAGGGACATAACATAGGACTGTATATGGTGCAAATGTATAGGACTGACTTTTCTTACAGTAGCTGTTTGTAGAGCTGCTTTTGTTGTTGTTGTTGTTGTTGTTGTTGTTGTTGTTGTTGTTGTTGTTGCTATTCTGGGCAGATGAGCCTATTTTTTTAATCTAAGTAAGTTCACATTATTTTCCAGGAAACGTATAGAATCTACTTTAGACCCCCAAACTCTAAGAAATTAAACTAATGTGCTTTGCAGTATGTTAGTTTCTTACCTTCTTTAAGGAGGCAGGCAGGGAATCTAATGGGTGCCAAGAAAATGCTAACACATTCACTTCCTGAGCAGCCAGTTGGGAGCCTAAATCCTAATACTTGATTCAAAGATTTTTGAGTGCTGTTTCAGAGTTCTGACTAAGAATGTCTACAGCAAGTTCAGTACAAAAAATGTCTGAGTAAGTTGTAAGTTTGAAAATTTGTTATCATAGTAAAAAATAAAGGCATTTTTTTCAATATTTAAATCAAGATGGGATGTACACATTGCTTCATTTACCAGAACTTTAGTTCTCTGACATTTATAGCAGAAAAAGGAGATATTCTTGAAACATTTAAACAGGTTATACATGTTATATAAGTTACCAAATGTTTGCATTGTCTAAATACTATATCAATAATGACTCTAGCTAAATTTTTTGTATAGAATGAAAATAGCAAGTAATTTACTATATATATGTGTGTGTCTGTGTGTCTCTGTGTGTCTGTGTGTCTCTGTGTGTCTGTGTGTGCGTGTGTGTAAAAGGGGGTGGGCTGCCTAGGCTTAATTGAGTTCTATAAATTATAAACCTCATTTAAACCAAGAGAAACAAAATCCTAACCTCTAATGAAGGTGATTCAGCTGCATCTATTTTTTATCGCCTTCTTCCCATTGCAACCTGTGTCTTTTTTAAAACATTGAATCTGGATGTCCAGCCCTCCTACATGAGTTAGCAATGATACTCAGATTCATTATCAAAAGGCAGTTCTAAGCTTGATTTTCTCTATGTAGGTATTTCCAGGAAGAATTGTTTTGTAACGTTTTGCTTTCCTATAACAAATGTATTATAGAATTCTTAAATCACTATCACATTTTATCCCAAATTCTTTTTCTAAAGTATTATTTGCTTATTCTGGTCTTCATTAGGTAGAATTGCCAACTTTTGAAATACCATAGTAGCAGATTGTTGGGAAACTGTCAGCCAGGCTAAAAGGAGGGTTCAAGTGAGGAATTAGCCTTGAATCTTTGCATAGCCACATGAGGCATAAGCCTGATCTCCCCGTCCTTCCACCAGATCCATGAAATCTTATCTGCTTGTTCCCAGAAGAAAGCAAACAATCGGGGGGAGGGGGGATTCTTACAATATAAGTAGAAATCAATAAAGTTTCTGACTTAAGATATTGGATTGGTTTGGTTTGGTTTGGTTTGGTTTGGTTTGGTTTGGTTTGGTTTGGTTTGGTTTGGTTTGGTTTGGTTTGGTTTGGATTGGATTGGATTGGATTGGATTGGATTGGATACCAGTTATATATAAAATTATCAAGACTTTGAGAATCAGCATCTTCAAATTGGTGTTAAGAAATAATAACAACAACAATAATAACAGCAGCAATAACAATCATTAACAGATCTTCAAAGAATGAAGTCAATGTGTATAGAAATAGTGTTTTCAGTAGGTTTTCTGGTGTATCTAGTAGTACTTCTAAAATCTGTATTGCTTCCAGATGCTTGATGTGAACATATTTTAAGAGAACTTTCTAGATTATTTCCTGAACATCATCCCAAAACAGTCAGTGCAGATGAATTTTGAAATCAGAAATTAATCTCAAATGATATAACTCCTAGGAAATATTTTTAACACTGAAATTAATAGCATTTGACAGATGTACTGTTGATGTCAAAAGATTCACTTTGCAAGAAGTCCTAGGACTTATACACAGATTCAAACATACCTTGCTCATTTTTGTAACCCAAACCTAAGAGTTAGTAAAATAATGGATTTAATTTACTTGATCATTCCTGCACATTGTTCATTTGATTGCAGCATTTGAAATAAGCATTGCATGAATAAAGAATCATTTGTCAAGAAAATGAACACATTTTATTGGAATATTTCCATCTGAACTGAAAAAAAAAGCCAATTAAAAAGGAGAGGAAGGACAGGTGTGCTTGGAAAAGTGCTAATAAACAATGAGGTTTCTTAATTCCTTAAATAAATGCAATCTTGAGAATGCTGTTTAAACTTTTGGAGAGTTAGGGGAAAACTTTGTGTCTGAGGTCTTCCCAGAAAAAAAATCTATTCAGGAAACGAAGAGAAGCACAAAACTTTAATATAAGAAGTCTTCAAATCTTATAACTATCTTAAACCTTAACCTTTTCCTCAGAAGAGGAATATTCTGAATATAACAATAAGTATGCCTCCTTGGAAAACAGAATTGGACAGAACTGTAAATTAAACAAAGAACTGAAAGTTTTGCCTTTTGTAGGAAAAATGCCACCAGTATTGGCCAGCAGAGCGCTCAGCCAGATATCAATATTTTGTGGTCGATCCTATGGCAGAGTATAATATGCCGCAATACATCCTAAGAGAATTCAAGGTCACAGACGCCCGGGTAAGACAACATACTATAAATGTCCTACATTTTATTGTTATGCATGTTTGTTTTGCCTTTTACTAGCAGTATTTTCTAACATATCTAGCAATCAAATTTTGTGCCCCAGTCTCTGATCAGTGATCATCATTATCCCCATAGTAATGGAAATATTTTTCTATCCCCAACACACATGGTCAGTAAGCTAGTCAAATATCATTAGAACTGCAGCCTCATATCTAAATAGCAAGAGACATTTCCTAGTTTGGCCAGTTCATTCTCAGACAGGGGAAGCATTATGCCAGCCTTGGAAACAAAAGGGAGTTAAGGGGAGGGGAAAATATGGGACCCCATCTTTTGTTCCTCTCAGAAAATCTAAAGAAGATGTTGTCAAGAAAAGTTATTCCTTCCTTCATATTGCTTTGAGAAAGTATTTTTAAAGCAACGTCCGCATAGAAGTAAGTTATAACAGTGACATTAGTAAAAAGAGCAAAATAATGAGAAACTGTTCTGTAGTAGATAATTTAAGTCAGATGTTGATCAAAAGTGATACTAGGGAGATGACAATAATCCATAGATGAAGCAAAAATCAATAAGAAAGCAATTCCCTAGGTTTCGGATCTCTACGGATTGCCACCATTTTCTCTGCATATCAGCCAGGACAGTTTTAATATTAGATATTTGAGAATGACTGCTGAGATCAATTTTAATTTACTGGCAGTATGAACTGAATGAAAGTTATCCTCTCAATAACCTGGTCCCAAGTCCTTTCGGACTTCGGGCAGTTAAAACTTACTACAGCCTATGTGGAGTTAAATATTTAGAGTTCTTGAGACTCATCTGCATCTATATATCAGGACTGTCAAACTTGTGGCCTGAGGGGCAGATGCATCATACACTGGCCGTGCCCACATCTGGTTTAGTGAAGGAGGGAAAAGTTCCGATACATCACGTGACACTGCTGTGACAGCGTGAGTTTGACACCCCTGATCTCTATATTTCAGTTGATTCTAGCTTTCGATTCCTCCTGGAAAACAATCCAATGCAGAGCATATTTTAGAAATGCATTTTGGAGGAAACCTCAGAGCCTATTGTACACAAACTCCAGATAGTTGCAGATGATTTACAACCAGAGAGAAGCTAGATCACTGCCATTATCTGTAGTTCACCAGACAGTGATGAGTCCAAGAGCATCCCAGAGCTGTGAATCAGGATGCTGATTCTTTAAGGAAAGTGACCCCCCCAGGATTTGAACCATTTTAGCCTCTAGGTCTTTCATCTTTTTCAACATATTTTTTTCAATTCTATCCCGATACATATGAAAGAATCTTGCTACTTGTGTTAGACACATAGATGAATAAGTAGAAGTGGACTGAAGCACGTCTCGGATGAGGGAAATAAATTAGACTAGTACTATATTTTAGAAGCCAAATGCCCTGGGATGCAATAAAAATAATCCAGCACTGCCACTACTTTGTGTAAAGGAAGGACTGGCAGCACCATAATACTGGGCTTTCTAATCTCAAGCCATACAGTTACTGCTTTAAAATGGTCAATATTCAGTTCGAGGCAGACCAGCAATTTCCAAAACACTAAAGTATTTTAGGAAAATGAATGATTCTCACTCATAGTATTTGATCAGCGCAACAGTGCAAAAATATGTAATGTTTAGGTCTGGAAAGAGATTGTCTGATTAAAAAAACCTAGTTACTATTCGTCCTTTCCATCACTTCCTCAGTGGGGCTTATTTTTCAATACTTTTTTTTAAAGGAATTTTTATCCAAGACCGCAAAGATGTTACTGTTCAGCAACAGCCCTTAGGTCATGTAAGCCTGAAGGTTAATGTGGTGTGATTTAAAATCTGCAGAGCAAATAGCATTTTTAAGGGAAGCTTGACATGCTTTGCACATTATAATTTGATTCTTGGCATAGCTTATTCCTCAGCTTTCTAATCTGTCTGCAGAGAAGAGCTACAATGCCATGACCCCAACTAGCTAATTTTCATTTTATGTTTCTTATCTTGAAAGGCTAAGTCAAAGGTTCATCCTGATATAAGATTAACTGTATATAAACATTTTTATAGACCCTGCTCTAGCCATTTTCAAGCTGTGATTTGTATGTAATACTTCACACTTGATGGCAGGATAAATCCTTACTTTTCTCTATCTCTATCTCTGGAAGCCCTGTAGCAATGATGATGATTAGAAAAACTTACCAGAGTATTCTGCTTGCAAGGACATCTTCAAATTTCAGTTTCTTTGCCTAAAAACAACAACAACCCTATTACTATCATTGTTAATGTTGACCTAAAGAAGAGGCAGAAATAATCCCCAGCCACTATTTCAAGCTTAGAGAACAGAGTTTTGGTTGGCAAAAGGAGTAAGAAGTAAAGTCCTTTAGCCAAAACCACTCTTTTGATGCCTGTTCATTTCAGTGGAGAGATTTTTACATAGGTGGTTATGTAGAATACAGGCCCAATAAGCTTAATCAAAGTTGAATTTATTTTCTTAACATTTAAACTTAGCATCTACTACATTCTTTCATTAAAATAAATGCACATTCAAGGTGTTTAAATTAGCTTTGTTTTTTTTAAAAGGTTGCAGTCCTAATTGCCCTGAAAATAAAATAAAATGAATCTTTTGGACAGACATCCCATTACAAGCTTTTGAAAGTGGTGATTACATATTTTGTAGTGACAGCTGAAATGGAGGCTTGCAGTGAAGTACACTCTTAAAGTCAAATATTTGAGTGTCTTCTCTTACTGAAATTATACATGAAAATCATTCTGATCACCTGAAAGATATTACTACATGAATACAAAATTTTATTGCTATGTTGCCCATTGAGCTAATATTTAGGGGACCACTACAAAGAAAAGTAATTGTTGATAAAACAAGTTTGCTACCTTTTAGAGTATGATCATATTGATCTGTGATGGCGAACCTATGGTATGCATGCCACAGGTGGCACGCGGAGCCATATCGGTGGGCACACATACCGGCCAGCTGATTTTGGGCCTTTTGGGCCCATCAGAAGTTTGGAAACAGTCCATTGTGGGCCTCCGATGGGCCTCTGGGTGTGGGGGAGGCCATTTCTGCCCTCCCCAGGATCCTAGCAAGGCTCTGAAGCTGGGGAGAGCAAAAAACATGCCTGCTTGCCAACAGGTCTGGCTGGAAGTTGGCAAACAGGCCATTTCTGGCCTCCGGGGGGGAAGGCCATTTTCACTCTTGCAGCCAATGAAAATAGCCATTTTACTCTGTGGAGATTCTCAGTCATCCAGGTCAATTGTTTCTCACGTGTTTTTTTTTTCTTTTCAAAAGGCAGGTGGTGGTGGGAAAGAAGGATTATATTTCTTGTAGTCAATTGCAAGAAACACAATCTTTCCATCCCCTTCTTCCCCCCCCCATCCAGTCAGAACCTATTCTTCCATCTCCCATTACCCAGTCTCAATTGTCAGTACCTATCCTCTATTCCTCACCCCCCGCTGCCCCCTTCATCACAACTGATGATGGTTCTTGGCTGAGAAACAAAACATCTTGTTCTTCTTCCTCAAGGAAAAAAACAGTCCAGTTGCCTTTTGGAGTGAGGGGGAAAAAGCATTTTTGAGACCCATTTTAACTCCTATAAAATTCCTAAAACTCTTCCGCAAAATGGTCAGTGTCCCATCCATGTTTGGACCTCTGCATGTCCTACAAAGCAGGATATAATCAATGGACATTGCACGCCCTTGACACTGAAGCCAACCTGGCTGGACCACACTGTGAAAACTGGCTCAGTGAGGCAGATCCCAATGTCATGACAATCCTGTACCTTTTGTATATGCTTTCTGACATCATATTATTGAATTCTCCAACACTGGAAGCTTTTAAGAAGAGATTGGACAATGATTTCCCTGAAATGATATAGGGTTTCCTGCCTTAGCAGGGGGTTGGATTAGAAGACCTTCCAACTCTCTCATTCTATTCTATCCTATCAAGAAATCATGTCCTGCAGACGTATCTATCTTCCTATTCCAAATTAGCAGTAAGGATCACATAACAGCATGCTTCCTGTGGAGAATGTAGCCATATAAATTGAGAAAATATTCTCAGCAGAACTTAGGATGTGGCTATCCAGTTACAATTTCGCCTGATTTAATATCTGTACTTTGTGGATTGTAACTCTCTATTTTCCTTATTAGACTTGGCTTCTATGGGAGAATGTAAAGTATTGCATTTGGGATACTAACTGCAGCAGGAGCAATATTTCACTGAATGTACCGACCCTATTGATATGTCAGGATATGCAAATTTAGTTACTGCTATTTGATAAACATATAGGTGTACATGTGCCAAAGGCCATTGAATTACAAAAGTAACTTGAAGACTTTAAAATGACGATTCAAGAATCGATGGCAATGATTTAATCTAATTGTATCCAGTTCAAAGTTCTGAACGGGAGTTTCTCCAATCCTCCAAACACATATGTCTTTATGCAGAAAGCTGCCCAGAAAGGGTCATTACATGCATATTTCACATTTTTTTTACATATGGAAATTTACTAGATTAAAATGGATTTCATTCCAAAAGAACAGCCACATTTATCCTCAATTTTACACTAAAGTAAGTAACTAAAATTCTGTGATAAGGAAAGTGAAATTAACCATGGTTACATAATTATTCTGCACTTTCAATTCTGAGTGAAGTACAACGACTGTACCTTTTTCAACCCATTGAAATTTTCTTCTGTCACATTCTGACTTGTAGATTTTCCTTACAAGAATTATTCAGTCAGTTTCAAGCCTCTCCTTGCCATTCTAGGGCTAGGCATTGAGGATAGACTTCACTATTTGTCCACTACGGATCATGTCGTGGACAAACTGTGCATAAACTTAAAAGATTAACATAAAGTAGTATTCCATGGTTAGGCTGCTTATTCTGATTTGTGCATGTGTTGCAAATAGGAACAAAACTCCCATGAAATTGAATTGTCATTTTTTTTCTTTCAGTTGTAATAACCAAAGAATATAATGCCATTGTGAAAATAGTTTCATCTAAAGTGGAACTTTTGTATTATCCCTGTGATGCAGTCAGTATTTCTTGGGAAAGTTTAAACATAATTTCACACTTCTTTACACCTGATTTCTTGCGAACAGTCAGGATCAGCGAATTGGAGGAGCTACAGACAACTTTTTAATAGTAAAGCACTTTCTGTCATTTGTATACTGTAGTTTGTTTCAAAGACCTTTCATTGGCCATAGTAACAGACAACCCAAATCCAAATAACCTTCTAGTCCATCAGGTTAGATATCAAACAGAATCAGGTATGTGTGCACAATGTTAATATTATTATTAATATAACAATAATATGCAGTTATTTTTTTCTGTTGCATACAGGGCCACATAAGTCAAAGAGTCAGGTAGAATTAAACTTCACAATAGTGCTAGAGGATCTCATCCAAATTAATTAATATAATCTTGGTATTTTGTGGGGTGACTTTTAAAAGTTAGTATCTCATTAAATTTCAGGACTTAATTTCTCATCATCAGTGAGAACAATGTTTATTTCCTCTATACGTGTGGCAATTTACTGGCATAACACAAGTATTAAAAAAAGACAAATAATTAAAGATGGAGTGATTGTTACTCTCTGGCTTTCTGAGGTCTTGAGAATTTGTCCAAAGATGATAGTACCAAGTTATCCATCAAATTCACCTAAACTATTTCCCAGAATCAAAAACACTTCTCATATTTCATTGTGCTCTTCTGATTAGAGAAATATAATGGCACCTTTTCCATCTGCATGTTGTTGCTGAATAACGTACTGCAGAATTTGAATAATAATGACACGAAGTGCAAGTTATCATTTTTGTGTTGCTTTTCTATTTGAGGAAAGTTTTATTCACCTCCGTGTCAAGGCAATCAACTGAATGCTTTGGTAGGAGAATGTGCTTTCTTTCCCCCTTGCCTCCAGCTTCCAATCTGCTTTATAAGAATTCCCACTCATCACTGAGATTCTTCATTGGTTTCATTCTGCAGAAAGTGCCATTTTAAGCAATTGGCATCTAGCAATAGTTTTCCTGTCCTCCTCTTGTGCACCGTGCCTCAATTATAGCTTGAAGGCACAGAGACACGGCATCTGCAGATTCTCCTATCATGGCTAGAAAGTGGATGCATTCAGAATGTAGAAGGTATCCAGAAGGCATGAAGGTTAATAGCAATAGTTCAATTTGTGTCATTTCTATTAAATGTCAGTTTCGATGGGCTGACAATATACGAAGACAAGTCAGCACAGCAGTTGAGGCAGGTTGATCAAATCCTTTGATACATAATCTGTTCTCTTGCTACCAATTACTATAGCCATTACTTTTTCCAGGGCAATGCTACAAATTAGAAAGGACTTGATGTCTTCATTTTGATAAGATCTAGTTCACATTGCTGGGTCACTTAATTGATTTTATGGAGATCAAAAATGATAGCAGCCCTGTGGAGGGTTAGAAAATGAGACATGTAAAGACAGCCATACTTAGGCAGGTGTCCATGTCACAAAGGCCACTATTATGAACTGTACTCATGATTTACAATACTAATCAAAAGACTAGGCTATAAAGAACCATTCACTTGAGGCAAATTTGAACTGCCTCCAAGAAGCCTTTTACTAAGGCTTCTGTCCGCTGGAAGACGGAAGTTGGTATTCTTTTATATTTTTCCGTGATATCAAAATGCCTGAAATTGTTACTAGTAGATATATGCAAGCAAATGTGCCAATAACAATGTCAATTTTACAAGGCTAACTTGAATTACATGAGATCACTTTGTTTCTCTTCTCTGTCTGCAAAGAAGTTTCTTCACCGGTTTACAGGTGGATCCAGAATTGCAATTTCAGCAATTGCTTGAATAAGAATATTCTTCAATACTGGCTGGCTTCACTATCATTTCCATGCTGCTTTGATAGAGAAATAGATGTTATGAAGAATGAAAGAATTAACATGAAAACAAACTAGAAAAAGAATCATAACCATTTGAGTGGCTTGGCTAGGCCAACAGAGGAACACATTGAAAAAGGACAACAAGGCGGACATAATAGTGACCAATAGACAAAGATGCTTTTGTGTGTTGGTATTGCTTCAAAATCAAGTTTTCTCTAGGCCTGTTTTCCTGTCTGCAGCTTTTGCTTTTCTGGGATTTAAATGTCAAAAACATCCTCTCCAGGGCAGAGAATAATTTGAGCATCACTGTGGTTAATGAAATTGCACTCTTGTGTCACTGTGGTTCTGTTAATGGCAAAAAAAGAAGCAAAAGGTAAAACTACATCATGACTGCAGTTAGATTTACAGGAAAGCTATCTTCATTTTATTGCAGGTCACTTTCCTTGTCAATATACGATCACAAAATCTAAATAAGAATGTTAAACTTCTCGTCTTCTGCTGTACTGTCCATCTGATATGTCTGCTTTTCATTCCAAGGATGGCCAGTCCCGAACAGTGAGGCAATTCCAGTTTACTGACTGGCCTGAACAAGGAGTGCCAAAATCGGGAGAAGGGTTTATAGACTTCATTGGCCAAGTTCATAAAACAAAAGAGCAGTTTGGACAAGATGGGCCAATTTCGGTTCACTGTAGGTAAGAGAAAGAAACACAGGTGCTAAATATTGTTTGTCTGATTAAAATGACAAGATGTTTAATGATGGTAATAGCATGCCGAGGTAGAAATATAGGCATGAGGAAGCAAATGCGAGGTGGTTCAAATGTCATGTCAGCATCGAGCTGACAGTGTGACCTTATTCATGCCATTATCTGACAGTTTCCATTCCCCATCTACAGAAATATGACAATAAACAGCATAGTAGACCCATGCAGATCTAGCAGTCCCAGAAGAAGAAGAAAAGATTTTGTTCTACTGGAATTTAACTAGAATCAAGACAAGTCATCTCTCAGTAATGATGCTGCTAATATTCCTGCAAATCCCTGTGTGGAGCAAAAGGTTATAGTAGCTGACAATTATTTCCTCTAGTAAGCTTAGAAAAGGGATGCGGTGGCTCAGTGACTAAGACGCTGAGCTTGTCGATCACAATGGTCAGCAGTTTGGTGGTTCGAATCCCTAGTGCCGCATAATGGAGTGAGCTCCTGTTACTTGTCCCAGCTTCTGCCACCTAGCAGTTCAAAAGCATGTAAAAATACAAGTAGAAAAATAGAAACCACCTTTGGTGGGAAGGTAACAGCGTTCCGTGCGCCTTTGGTGTTTAGTCATGCCGGTCACATGACCATGAAGACGTCTTCAGAGAGCGCTGGCTCTTCGGCTTTGAAACAGAGATGAGCACTGGCCCCTAGAGTTGAGAATGACTATCACGTATGTGCGAGGGGAACCTTTACCATTCCCTAAGCTTTTAAAAAAAAAATTCATTTTTTTCTTGAATATAAACATAACAAGACGGGAAACATTTTTTAAATACAATCCTGCAGAATACTTAAGAACATCTTTTGCTTACGAACTGCTTAGTGACTGTAATAAAGATTATCATAATCGTAATCTTTTGTGCTTATTTAATCAATTTGCTTTATGGATTGCAAAAACTAATGTTTTAATTTGATAATCATATGTTCAGTAAAATGTGTGCAGCCTAATGGAAAGAATTGCAAGATTTATACAATGTAACCTCCATTTTCCTCTTCTGGCAATTCTGCAGCTTGCTTCTTCCTTATGGGACTATAGAACTCTAATATTCAGTCTTTGTGAAAGAATAGACAGGAACAAAAGTAGAAGATAAAATATTATCAGCTGTATAGAAATGGACAGAAACAGCCATAGAAATGCTCAGGAATAAAGAATAAATAATCTTTCTCTGGGTATTTACAAAATGTGTACAGCAGTTCTAAATCCATAGAAAGAATGCCTGTCCCCATAATTTGTTCAAAAATGTTGAGTCGGGTGATGTGATATGTCTTCATATCTATGATTTCTGTACATGGAAAGAAAAGTTAATAATCTAAAGTATTGAGTCAATGGGGGAAAATACATAGAAGTATTTCCTAGTATGTATTAGATGTGAATAGTAGGAAGAAAATTCATTTTTGTATCCTTCCAAAATGTAAGGCAGACTTATGAATCAGATACTATGATTAAAGGATTAGCTCTATAAAATCATCTTTTGACAGAGTAAAAAATAAGTACTGATCCTATTTAGTTAAAACTTGAAGCCATACACTCAGTCATATAATGGCTCTCATAATGACAAGTTGTATTACCAATGTCCCAAATTATAAAGTGCACCATAGAGTCCCCATTTTTTATTTTACTTACCTGAACATGTGACATACAGACATTGGCTGGTGTGTATGTACTGTTCCTTTCTAGGATGGATATTTGTTCAATTTGCACTCACATTTCTTCATACAGTTATATGTGAGTATCTGTGCATATGTACCCAGGGAAAATGGCAGGAAAGAGAAAAAACAATCAACAACAAGCTGGATGGACTCAATTGGAATCAAGCATCAATGGGTACACTATTGCAAAATCCGAACGATTGGTTGGGGACAGATTATCCTTCAGAAAGGGTAGATCACGAAGAGGAAATGCATATTGATAATTCATGGCATATAATCAGAGAGAGATTAAGGAAATCATTAGCTGAAAATCTCTTACAGAAAAAGTGTTTGCTTTCCACATTTATTAGTACAGTTCAAAAAACGTATCAGGAGTACAACTGTTTATATAATCCCCTAATAGATTTCTTGTAAGAAAAAAGAGGAAAGAGTAATTGTAACATTTGTTCTTCATTTTATTTTAGCTATTGACATGGACTGGTTTGAAGCAAACATGGCAAAATCCTGCTTTCATTTTTTTTCCATTTAAGATAAAACAGTAATAACTTGAAATCATTATTATAATCTGAACACTTCAAGATTCTACCCCATCAGATTATAACATGTGTTTTCAGTTAATTAATATTTTGCATTATTAGCCATGTTTTCATACAGTTAGGCCATGAGCCTGATAGAATAATTTGGAAGAGCTACCCAACATCCAATAATGCTAATCTTTTAATGGGTAGTAGAAAATATGCTTTCTCAAAACACTTTCAAAGCACAATCTGTGTGTCATCTTTTAACTAAATGTAGTTCTTCTGCTATCAACTATATTTGCAGGTGTATGCTTTAAAAATGATGTTCAATTATCTCTGTTGATAAAGGTCTCCTAGTTTTTCTATTATCTACTCCTACTCAAAAACTGAAAGTCTTCAAATCATATTCAGAATTTCAGTTACAATTACTATTTGGTTTAGCAGAAAATAGCCACCTTGCAAGAATGTGATTTACATGTTCAGTTTATATATGGATTTTGTATACATAAGCTATATTTACAATTAAGCATTCAACTAAATTTTGCTTTTTTGTTTTTCTTTCTTCCCTCTCTGTCTCTCTGTTTCTTTTCCTTCCTTCCTTTTCTTTCTTTCTTTCTTTCTTTCTTTCTTTCTTTCTTTTTTTGTAGTGCGGGTGTTGGAAGAACTGGAGTGTTCATAACCCTAAGCATTGTGTTGGAACGAATGAGATATGAAGGTGTTGTAGATATTTTCCAGACTGTCAAAATGCTAAGGACGCAGCGGCCAGCCATGGTACAAACAGAGGTGAGAAAAACAGTTTTCTACATACATATACACACATACATCTGTATGTGTGTGTGTGTGTGTGTGTGTATATATATCTTAATTTGTTATTTGTTATTTATATTTTGTAACACAAGCAAATATAGAAACCTACAAATAGACTGTTTTCATTCTTTCATTGAAGGATGCTTTAAGCAACGAAGACTTTCCTTGAAATATAAGGCAGGATAAGAAGAAACAAATAGTAGCACATCTTTATTTAGTTGATTGATTGGGGACTAAACGGGTAGCAACTGGAGGTCGTCTCGCTATCACCCAGTTGTCCACTGCAATATCCCAGGGACTAGTGGTTAAGATACCAGTCTAGAAAACAGGAGACCATAGTAATCCTTCCTTAGCCATGAAAGTCATGACCAGTCATGCTCTCTCAGCCAAATTTACCTCACAGGCTTGTTGTTTTGGGAAAATTAGGAGGAGGAAGACATATTAGATATGTTTACTGCTTTGAGTTGTTTGTAAAAATAATAAAAGCATTATATAAATTAAATAAATAAATATGATTGAGGGTTGAGGGTTGGTGTAATTTTTTTGAACCTCCCATCTGGAGCCCAAATATCTGCAGAGGAATGGGTTTACTTGCATTTAAAAAGCCCCACATGTGGAAATCCCTGCATTGTCCAAATTCCTGGTTATTTGGGAGATTCTGTTCTCCCCAAAAGAGAGACAAAATGACAAAGGGTTGCATTTTTTATTTCAAGTAAGAGCATAAATGTTCTGGGTTTTAAAACAAGCCCCCACCTCCCCAATCCTTGCCCTTCTAGACTCACCAAAGAATTCATTTCTCTTAACTCACACATTGTTTTAACCACAGCAACTGAAAGCTTCCTTTACTTTGCTTTGGATTCAGCAAAAATATGTTGCTGCAGAGAAAAAGGTGGCTTAGGGCAAGAGACGGAAGGAGGCTGTAGATCAGTAAAATGAAGAAGTACCACAATGATGAGAATATTTCCCTCTTTATTATCTTGTTATATATCTTAATGCTGTCTGTTGTTTCAGGACAAAGTTATTTATATAGTATTAATTAAAGTTATTGAGATTCTATTGGTTGGATAATTTAGAATTTTAAATCTAAAGAAAAAAATGTACTGTCAATGTTAATTACAGTTATAACAGAAATCACTGTTACAAGCATAAAATTATTAGACTTCTTCATACAAGATTAAATATAATATTAAGAAAAAATACTACTGGTTACATCAAAGTAATTTTTGTACAGTAGTCATGAGCTAATTAGTACTGAGGTCTTCATTAAATAATTGCTTAATGTGAGAGAGACTAGAGAGAGAGAGAGAGAGAGAGAGAGATGAGAGAGAAAGAGAAAGAGAAAGAAATGTATCAATGCTTAGGGTTAGGGTTGTCTGATCGCTGAAAGCATGATATCTAGCACACGGATAAAACAAGGTGCATAGGGCAGGATGTTCTGAAGTAGTGTTCCCACTGCAACTTTTTGTGTTTTCTCCGATTAAGATTACACCAAAAAGTGTTGGAGGGCCTGGCTTTGAGCTAGTCTACCTAAAGAAACAATGGATCACTTGCTGGAGGGGTGACTTAAGGCACCAGTTGGACATTCTACTTGTGATATTCTACCCATACAACCTGGTACAGTAGAACCTCTCGTCACAAATGCTTCTGACAACGACCAAATTGGGTTCCGACCCAAAAAATCACTTCCCCCCCCCGTGGCTGATTTCCCCTTCTGCGCCATTTTTTTTTGGCGGGGGGGGGGGGTTAAGCACAAAAATTCCAAAATTAGCTTTGGGTCATGACCAAATCAGGTTGCAACCAAAGTTAAGGAAAGAATTATGATCATGACCAGAAGTTCTACTGTACCAACCAAAAGGCTGTGTATTAGATGTCCAATCTCCCTTTCCACTCTGTAATTCCATAACTCAGATGCAGTTCTTTAGTGGCTACCACAAATGTGAATGTTAAGCACATACATCACATTTACATGTATCCTATTAGGGAGATACAAATTCTGTGCCAAGGATTTTTGTTTACGCAGAAACAGCCACTCTGATCAGCTTTTAAGCCAAAATCATCTTGATCCCCTATAAATCTGAAAAGGTATAAGTTTACACAGAGCTTGTGTAAACACAGAAAGTGATCCCTTTTTTCTGTTCTCTTAATCAGGATTAGAAAATTGTCAATGTATCTTTGCTGAGCAAATATATTTATTTCAACCTAATTTTCTGTCTGTCTCTCTCTCTCTCTCTCTTCCTCTCTCTTTCCCAAGGATCAGTATCAGTTCTGCTATCGAGCTGCACTAGAATATCTGGGCAGCTTTGATCACTATGCAACGTAAAAACAAATGGAAAAACGCTGACCCATTCTGGATTGTTAACTACAGGCCCTTTAAGATCCAGAGAGCCTCTTCTGAGCCATACAGTGTGCTTGAGAAGTACTTAACTTTAAATTAAAGACCAATTAGTGGGAAATATTAACAGGAAACAAAACAAACTGCCGGGTGAACCAACAATTCAGTCATCAGTAAACTTAACCAGAAACACAATTAAAGAAACTTGACTGGGTTGAGGCACCGGAAGGATTTCAGTTTACAGAGATCCCAGGATTCTGTTTTGATTGAATTTGAATGAAAAGGAAGAGGACATTCCTTCCAAGGACGATCATCTCGTTCAGGACCGCATGATAATCAATGATGCCAACCTTAGGTTTCTGCAATTCAGCGTCAGATGTTCGTCAGGAGGCCCATCCCGGCTCCTCCAGAACAAAACCACCTCTTGGTTCCAACATCCCCCCCCCCTTCCTGCCATATTGCTCATCAGTAACCTTTGGGGTTGGGAGGGCAAAGGGCAAATGTTTGAAAAGAAAGTCCTTGATTTAGTTTTCTAGTATTGTAAAGATACTGCTGACCTGTGCTTCATTTTTAACTGTGTAAACTTTTTTTCCTTTTTTAAAAAAACGACGACAAAGGTTTATCATTCGATGAAGTAAATTCAAACAAAAATTGCATACCTGTTCGATTTTTTTTGTTTGTTTCTGAATTGTAGTTTTTTTATGCTGTAGAACTGTTACCTGTAATATCTCGCTGTAGAAATGTTAAATAATTTTGACAATTTGCACATTTTTGTGCAGCCCTATATTTATCTCCAGGACCACATTCTCATTTAGACCTTGCTTTTACATTTGATTTTTTTTCAATGAAATATAAATCAGTTAATCTACATATGGGAGATTTTGTTTTTATTTCTTTTGGAATCAACAGGGAAGCGCAAGTATAAAGCTGCTACTAACGCTCACACGTTTCTCTTTCTATTATAAATATATGTATATCTCTCTCATTCTCTCTCTATCCATCTACAACAATAATACGTAGATAGACAGAAAGAAATGCACATAAATATAAATATATAAATATAAATATACATGTATCAGTTCTTCCATGACTTGGATTTGTTGAAGTAGTAGGGGGGGAAATCCAAATTGATACATTCAGACCATACAACATTTCTACACATCTCTGCATTTCGAGGTTTGCTTTTGAGGGATTTGTGTTTCTTTTATCTTTTTGTTTTGCTTTCTTTTCAATTTCCTAGGGGAAATGAGGAATGCACATCAGTGATACTTGAAATTCAACCTTACCCAAATCTAATGGGTAGAAATCATGTGCACACATATCATTCATCACCCATGCACATTAAGGTTTGATCCGCCGTTACTAGAAGAGAAGGCCCATTAACTCAGTGGGACTTACTCCTAAATAAACCTGCTTAGGGATTGCATTGCATATCATGTTATAGCTCTCAGTGAGATTTCATATTGCAAAAAGTTTAGTGCAATAGCATCCATAATAAGTATAGGAAGTAGGCATACAAAGGAGGTCAGTGCATATCCCTAATGGAAGGAAAATGCTATAATAGTTGTCAAGGGTTTTTAAAATGTATCCACTTATAAAATTGTCTGCAGTATAGAATAGGTTTTTGGAATGACGACGTAAAATGGGGCAAAGCCAAACACACGTTGGTCTGTAGGCCAGAATATTTTCTGGCAGACAGCACTAGTTAGAAATGCTGTTTTTCAGTTTTAATTTTTGCATTTAGAGTGCCTTATATTTGATGCCTATTTTGATAGCATTGCTTCGATTTCTTTTGTCTATGTTTGCTCCAACAGGATCTCTGTGATTTCTCATCAACCTTTTTTTTTCAATTAACACAGTCTCTTTTCAGCATGTGAAGTTTTTCTTAACAATATTCATTCCAAGTTTTCACTATTGATATTTTTTTTTCATCCATACCAGAGGGTAGTCAGGCACCCTGTAGGCACAGGCAAACTATTTCAAAAATGCCCCCAGCTGGCATTCATAACTATAATTTTATTTTGTTCTGTTTTATAGATATGCTGCTATTCTAAAAATATAATAAAATACTCCTAATACTTTAGGAATGGCAATTTGACTGGGTTTGGATCCCCACTCATGTATGTGAATTTCATTGGAGGTCACAACATGTTCTTTTAACTCAAGCAAGGAGGGCTCTGAGATCAGCTGGATTGGACAAAGGACTTACGGTGGTATTGTCTAATGACTACTGAATAAATGGATTGTGCCAGTTGAACAGAAGCCATTGTTTCTTATATTGGGCTTAGTCAACCTGGTGCCATTTTGATCAAAATATAGATCACAAAGAAATGTTCTTAGATGTGTTTCCATAAATAAAAGCAACCAGGAATATACCTACATTAGCATTTATTTTTCCATGTTTTCCACCATTACCAGAAATAAATATATTAAAAGACCAAACACTAGAAAGCATTCTATTTGAGCACTTTTATATATATATATATTTTAAGAAAATCAATTAAAAAGCGCAAAAAACAAAAAAAAATCCACATACATATGTATAATAGTTTTTAAATAAGCATTATAGAAGGCTACCTCAGAGTGAGATTCTTTAATTCTACATCAGAATCCAACATGAATGTGTGCACTGCATGTTTTCTTTTGATTTGTTTCTGTCAAAAATAAAAAGGGGCCGGGCTATATACAGAACTCACACTTTCAATCAAAAGGATGGCTCGACAGATTGACATGCCGTCCAAAGATGCTGGAGAGGCAAGGCTGCACAAACGCTTTGGGTGAACTGGCTTAAATTCAAGCACAACCCTGCAAGGGCCAAAGCAATAGAATTCCCCCCCCCCCAAAAAAAGCAGGACCGTGTGATGTGAATCAGTTGGGTCTTGCAGAAACTGGGACACAAAGGAGTTCGTAATCATGGGTATAGCTGTCAGCAAGGTGTGGCAGAAGGATGTGGGGGCTTAGGAAGCAATCAATTGTACGTGAGCAAGAACAGGATCTCCTGGTCCAGGACAGAGTGCAATTGGCGCACAAGATGAATCTGTGTTAAGTTGCCTTCCACCATCCCTGTAGAGGCCATGTGTCTAGGATAGGAGTGTCAAACTCACAGCCCATGGGCCGGATGCGCCATGCACCGGCTATGCCCACCTCCGGTTTAGTGAAGGGGGGAGGGGAAAGTTGCAATAAGTCAGGTGATGAAAATGTGATGCTGCGAGTTTAACACCCTTGGTCTAGGAGGACTCCAATTGTGCCCCAGCTCTATCCGTGGACATCTTGTGCAGACATGCCTTTTAACTCATTACAGATCAGGGCCAGCCTTTCTCCAACAATAATTTGTTCTGTAAAAGAAGATGATAAGCTAAATCAGTAGGAAGGGCACACATGACACCAAAAAGCCGCCAAATAAATAGCCAGTCCTCTCCAAGCGACTATTCAGGAGTTGCTTCTAAAGAGATTTCTATCCAAATCATTGATGTGCATTCCATCTGGGTTTCTTTGCGGTGTGGTGATTTTTCTTCTCTCATTTCCTTTTTCTTTTCTTTTTTCAACGAGTCGGTCTCGTGAATCGTCATTCACCATAGTCGGCATTTTGTTTCCTCAGCATAATCAGTACGGTGCTATTATTTACCTATGTATGTGTAGTTATGTATAATTTTGTAATTAGTTAATGATGGAGAAATACACAAACTATATAAGAATTATTTGTACAGAACTTTTATTTTAGCTCTCTTTTTTAAAAAAAACATGGTTTGCATGGTTAGCCGTTGGTGAGGATGGATGGGCAAAGGAGGGTGATCTGCACTTTCTATATCTTTGTACTATGCACTGCCCTATTGATTCTACACCCAATAGTATTATTACTTGAACCCATCTGTAACAAAAACAATTATGAAAATTCACTTGTGTGTATGTAAATAACACAAAAACATGATAAAAGAGGGGGAAAGTTTGCAGGGGCAACAATGAAACACAGATTCCCCCCCCCTTTTTTATTTCTCTCCCTCTTCTGGTTTTAATCTTTTAATTTTAAAGAGCCCTGATACTCCAAAAGACTATCATTAGAGGGCTGAGGATCCCGTCATCCATCTTGTTATGTGGCGTTGCCATTCAGGCTTGGAGTGTCTTTACAAAAATAATACAAGTTGTGTTCTCTGCTCTTGTTTTGGATGCCTAGACTGAAAAATTAAAACAAAAAAAAAAAACCTTGTAAAATGGCTTGTTAAAAAAAATACAATTACCTCTAATCAGTAGTACGCGTAAATGTTTTACAGAATGAAAGGCGTGCTTTTTATTTTCTTACTTCGTTACATTAGTGGCGAAAGAAAGTCTGTATGGAAATCAGTTCTTTGCTGACACAAGCTCCATTTGTTACAAATGAATTCTAATAAAAATGTCAGTGTTACGCAACCTCGGTTGTCTTTTCTCACACTTCTGCTTGTCGGAGTCCCTCATTTTTTATTTCACCAGATACCACCGGACAGGGTTTGTCAATTTCTTGAAATTGCTTTAAAAAATGAGGTGTGGTTATTTATATTTGTGTTTTTGCATTTCTGACCAATGGCCAAAATAAATACGCTGCTTAAAAAATGATCAGGAACGGCCTGAGTTCACTAGCAAAGCAACTGCCATTCGAAAGGACAGCAATATCTTGAAGCAATTTTCTGGGTTGTGGAAGACCTAATGCCTTCGTGACATTATCTGCCATGTATGGTCCCAAATTTGTTCATCAGTTTCTTATTCTTGCAGGCATCGCCTCGGGTAATAGGGAATATCTTTGATCTAAATTAGATAATACATCATTTCGCCAAAGCTTTGATTTTCTTCCTCCTATAAAAAGGGGGAAAGCTTTCTTGACAGAGATTTTATGTAGCAGCATAAAATGTGGTGACTACAGTCCTATGAAACATGGATTTTATGTTCATCTGCTACAGTGTTTGAAGTTCATTGCTTCAAAGGAGAACAGCCTTAAAACTGGTAAACACTGGTCCGATATTAGAACAGATGTACAGTTCCACAAGTGGGGATTATCTGCATGTACAATCATAAATAGGGATGCAGTGGTTCAGTGGCTAAGATGCTGAGCTTGTCAATCAGAAAGGTCGACAGTTCAGCAGTTCGAATCCCTAGCACCACATAACGAGTGAACTCCTGTTACTTGTCCCAGCTTCTGCCTAGCAGTTTGAAAGCATGTAAAAATGCAAGTAGAAAAATATGGACCATCTTTAGTTGGAAGGTAACAGCTTTCCATGTGCCTTCGTCATTTAGTCATGCCAGCCACATGACCACGGAGATGTCTCTGGACAGCAGTGGCTTTTTGGCTTTGAAACATAGGTGAGCACTGCCCCCTAGAGTCAGAAATGACTAGCACGTATGTGTGAGGGGAACTTTTACCTCACAATCATAAATTATTGTTAAAGTTGCCTATCTACACGCAACTGTAGAGAGGCTTTGCAATAAATAGTTAAAAGCTATAGGCCTTTAATGTAATAATGTTAGAGGAGTTCTTTACCACTTATTTGGTCAATAGCATGGGACATGCACCTAATAAAAATCATGAAATGTGAGCAGCTGCATCAGAAATGCAGAAACTAGCATTTCTGCACAAATGCCTCAAGCTGTCAAGATATCTGTATTTTAAGGAACCAACCACCTCTGAAGAACGGCTGGAGAATTTTCGTCCAGGGCCTTTGTTCAGGCACTCCATGGAGTGTACACAGTGCTTGTTGTGTGTATTCAGTTCTTGAGTGTTGAAGCCTAATCAAAACAGGTGCTGAAAATGCAAACATCCTGCCCTGGTTCTGTCTTAAATGATCTAACAGTGTGATGTTTACTTCACAGCTGAACAAAATATTGATTTGGGAGCCTCAAACCCAGCCTAGTAGTTGTATTTTTATTGTGCTTGTTATTCTCTGGAACAGCTCACAACGAAGGATATTTCTACCACTAACACAGATTGGTTATCCTCATTCTGAAGCCCCTTTAGTTCTTACAACAGTGTGAGGGGGGAAACAATTAAAATGATGTATTTGGTGCTCTTTCCAGTGGCATACATATATATATATATATATATATATATATATATATATATATATATATATATATATATATATATATATATATATATATATATATATATATATATATATATATATATATATATATATATATATATATATATATATATATATATATATATATAGTGAGAGGGGGGGATGGAGAGAGGGAAAGGAGAGGGGGAGGGAGGGAGGGAGGGAGGGAGGGAGGGAGGAGAGAGAGAGAGAGAGAGAGAGAGAGAGAGAGAGAGAGAGAGAGAGAGAGAGAGAGAGAGAGAGAGAGAGAGAGAGAGAGAGATAATTATATTGCCAAAGCAGAATATTTTTGGCATTCTGAAATAATGAATCTTGAGTAAAAGAATGGTTTTCTAACTGTGTGTATAGACTGCTGTTTGAATAAATTTCCATTTAAGGAAGAGCTTGCATCTGTGATGATGTTAATAATGGATAGAAATAGTTCCAATGGTCTCGCAACAATGAGTAAATATGTACAGAAACATCTGGTAACAGCTTTTCTTAGGAAAGCCTTAAAATGGGCAGTGTAATGCGCACAGATAATGATGTATCAAACCTATAAAAGACTTATTTTTAACATATTGCTCTTGCTAGTTGAATTTATTTCAACTGACTTATGTCAGCAAAATATCAGGAAAAGACCTTTCATCATTACAGCAGTCAGGTAAAGCAGCAGGTAGGCTTACCTTACCAGGAAATACACTAAATATGTGGCTCAGTGACTTTGCAACATAAATTTCTCCAGTCATTTGCATCTGTTATCATTTTTCCAAGTCATTAAGACATCCATTGTTACAAACGTATGTTAAATGTGCAAAATACTTTATCTCACCCATTTTCATAATTTCACGGAGGTGTGCCTCTGGCTCCATTTTCCCAAACCAAGATTAAACCTGGTGGATATTGTTTATTTTTGCAAGGGTAGAGCCTGTGGATTTGTTTTGATAATCCCCATAAATTTCTTTGGGGGCTCAAAGTCAATACAAGGAATACAGATACAGAGTTTTTCATAGCATGCTGATTTTGACTGGGAAATATCAAGTAAACAAAAAGCCCAGAACACCGAGCATAATGTCTGAGATCTAGATGATGCAGGGAGGTAAAACCCTCTTGGTCCCCAGTTTGTCTTGCATTATCAGTAATAATAGCAATAGGAATAGCACTTAGACTTAAATACCGCTTCATAGTGCTTTACAACCATCTCTAAGCAGTTACAGAGTAAGCATATTGCTACCAAATCTCTGGCACCTCAAAAGTATGGAAGGCTGAGTCAACCTTGAGCTGATGAGAATCGATCTGCTGGCAATCAGCAGAATGGCCTGCAATACTGCATTCTAACCACTGTGCCTGTGGTGGGTACCTACCAGTTCGTCTGAACCAGTAGTGGTTTGGCATCCTGGGTCACTGGAACCGGCAGCAACCCAGGCCTGCCACAGCCTCGAACCAGTTCTCTGGGTGGCAAGGTAGGCACCGCCATCTTGTTTTTCAGTTCTGCACATGTGCAGAACAACTTTAACTGCATTGTGCATGCCACCCAATGCGCATCAAGCGTGCGCAGTGCAAACACGAGCAAACCGGCAGTAGTTCTTGCTGGAACCCACCCCTGCACTGTGCCACCACATTATATTGATGTGGTAGGGATATCAGAAGTTCTATGGAGAAATAGTCACTGTTACACTTGCAACTGAGGTTCTGCCATTCCACCCAGATAATCAGGCCCGCAGTCAGGATTCAGGGTGAAATTAGGTCAAAATCTTCCTCAATAGGATACTTACGAACACCACCCAGCCTGAGTTCCTTGCAATCATTAGCCTTCTCTCTCTCTTCCTCCCTCTTTTTTCCAATTTCTCATAATCATGCACATTCTCTCAAATACTGAATAAGAGTCAGAGCATATGACCATATTTGCAACCCATTCATGTATGCATTCTGATTGCTGTAGTAAAATCATGTGAGAATTGAGGGCCTTGACAAGCTCAGGGGTGTCAAACTCGTGGCCCGCAGGCCAGATGTGTCACACGCTGGCTATGCCCACCCCCAGTTTAGCAACCGGGGGGGTCACAATACATCACATGATGACAACGTGATGCCATGAGTTTGACACCCCTGACATTGTTCATACAGGTGCAGGAAATGTGAGGATTCCTTTCTGGCATCCCTTCACTACTAAAGGCTTGGGAAGTGAAAGTGAAATGGATATTTTCTTGGTAGTTCTAATGCAATCATCAGATTTTCAGTCTGTCTTACTAAGAAGGAAAATAGGTTGTGATTTCCTTAGAGAGGTCTGTGTTTTGTTTTGCTTTGGTTACAAAGCTGCTAAACAAGGTCACATCCAGAGGCCCAAAATCAAACATGCTGAATTAACACCTCCGGTGTACTCTCACTCTGCAAATATTTTTGACAAATAAATCTCAAAGGAGACTCTAGTAATATTCAAAACTTTATTATACAATATAGTAAAAGTATACAAAACAAGCCGAAAATAATATGATGTAAAAAAATGAAAAAAGGAGGGAAAGATACAATTAAGCCTCTCACCCTTCTATCAAGGGTGTTCCCCCTCTTCTTTTTAACTCCTTTTAATCTCCAAATCCAGAAATCTTCAATTTGTGTTGCAATTTTCTTCTCTCAACACAAAATCCATGCAAGGTTTCCAGTATTACAAAACAATCTTGGTTATTTTTTTCTCTGCTATTGCTTGGCCATTTCTTCAAATTTAATTGATTTTATAATTCAATTTTCCATTGTCAGTATTTCATTGCTGTTCCAACTTTTTGCATACAAAACTAATATTCAAATCTTTTCTATGTTAACGAAATGTCAACCAAAGTTAATTGTGGTTTCAATGTTATAAATGTATGTTTGGAAGTCCCACTGGATCCTGAGTTTCCCATTGTTTATTTTAGTGTGCATGTTGTCAACTATCAAAGTCTATCAAAGAAAGTGAAAGCATCACAACACTGAAGAGCATCAGCCATTGATGTTACTGTACATGCATTTCCTAATCATCTAACATGCATGTGCTTTAGAGGAACTCAAATATGATTATTTATAGATAAATGTGTGCTTTATATTTTAACAACTTATTCAGAAGTTTAACATGTATTTAAACACAAGAAAGGTGATCCAGCTGGAAAGACTCATAAAACCATGGACTCAAAGGCTTTGAGTACTATTGCCTGTAAATAGATGTGCCTGACTAAATAAACCCATACTTTACTGCTTAAGTTCATGAGAACCTTTCTGAGAAATAGTAGAACTATGCAACACATATTTAATTAGCAGTCAAGTAAAATCCTATACCATAAATCAAATATATGGCAAGGCCATCCTTCTCAGGGGTCAATGGTAGTATTGATGGTAGCAATAATACCAGAGGAGAACTCACCGTAAACTGTTTGTTTGTCTGGCTATTGGATTCTAGCAGGATATATTTGTTCAAAAAATCAGTAATTAAGTTATTTCTATTCACTTATTCCAAGTGTGTCTAACATTTTAAGTCAAGTCTAGAGAGTCTTCATTGGGCTAATGCCATGTGTAAACATGTTTTTGTTCTCTTAAACTTTCAGGGTCTGGCCAATAGTAATGTGATGTCTCCTGAGTAGGCAGGACCAGATTTTTTGGCCAGTTTAAAGTTTGGAAGCTTTTGGGGGCCAAATGGAGTGTAGGGTTAAGGTATTCTTGAATGAAGATTGATACATTCCTATCTGGGATGGTTGTCTTCTTCCACCAAGCATGCAGCGTTGGTAGGGATCCACATGAAGTGGTGTGAGAGTAAGTGAGAATGGTGATTTGGCTTGCCTAGCCAGCCAAATCAGCCAAATCAATCCTAGCAATCAATGTAGTGATAGATGTTGCAACCAGGTCCTCCTTGCATCCAGATTCAGGTACTGATTTAGTACTTGGTCCTGCCTATCTGAAAATTCAGTCGAACAGATGGGGCAGTGACTTAAGCTTCTCACCTGACCTCTTACTCCTCAGAACCTTGCAAAAAAGGCAGACACCCCAAAATTTCGGCCCTGCAAATTCCAAAGATAGCCTAATCTGCAAATACAGCACTGAATAGTTGAATGCAACTGGACATTTTCTACTCATATCTTACATTTGCTTATTATAATTTCAGTTTGTCATTTCACACAAGTGTGGGCAACTTAAGGATAGCGAAAGATCTTTAACCTTCTACTCGACCTTTTCAAGCTCAATTTCTTGGTGGCTTTGCTGTCTCCTTGGGACACTATCTCAAAGGATCAACATGGATGCGTTGGTAGAGAGCATGATTCCAACCTAATTCCTTGCTAGTCACATCTAAGTCCATTTTCTAGGATCAAACCAATTGCTTTTATATATTTGCTACCTTTAGCCTATAAAGATCCTTCCCATCCATTTTGTACTCCTCTAAAAATATTCACTACATGATTTCATGCCTGTCACAACCATATTGCTTCTGACATGGGATAGATACAGAGGTGGTATTCAGCAGGTTCTGACCAGTTCTGGAAAACCGGTAGCAGAAATTTTGAGTAGTTCAGAGAACCAGTAAATACCATCTCTGACTGTCCCTACCCACATCTATTCTCTGCCTCCCGAGTCCCAGCTGATCAGGAGGAAATGGGGATTTTGCAGTATCCTTCCCCTGCCACATCCACCAAGCCACACCCACAGAAGTTGTAGTAAAAACATTGAATCCCACCACTGGATAGATCCACCATGGGCTTCAAAAACTTTTCAAAAGCTCTCTATTCCTAGACAGATTATTGTTCTTCAGCATGCTAACTTAATAACGAACTGAATCCAACAGCAATTACTAATACATATCACGTCATCTTAATACAAAGCTATCTCCCCCACCCTGGATGAAACCATTTCTTTCACATTTGTTGAGAATTTAAATCAGATTTTTTTAAAAATGGGGAAAAATATCAAAATCTTAGGAAGAAGATTGAGTGGCTCTGGGTTGCTGTAGTAACTTGTCCAGCATTGATGGACCAGTTCTCTAGCCAATTGTCTTTTGCCTTCACAATTCATTCCAACCAATGGAAGCCCTTCATATGCTTCAATGAGAACCTCAGGTAAAGCAACCTAATTGGCAATCTGGTTTAATTACAAGACATCCATTCTATGTCCATTACTTTCATTTCATTTCTGCTGATTACATGATCCTGTTGGGTGGGATTTTCCGACTTAATGCAGAAGAAAGCTCTTTTTCATCCAGCTGTTTTTGTGGCACAAAATAATTCACAGTTGTGCCACCATTCATTTATTTTTTTTAACGTGGAAAAGTTCCAAGCTCTCACATTAGAATTTATTGAAGGCTTAGAAATAAAGGCTGAGAGAAAATAGATTTCTTTGTCAACCAAGACTGTTTAATTGATTATATAATTTAGCACGCATGTTGTTTGATGGTCTCCTATTAGAACTTTGCCCTCCTACTTGATAGTCAATTGTAAACTCCAAAAAGGAGAAAATGTATTTACTTACTTGAGAATTTGCCATTTTATACCTTAAAATCTATTTCTGATTTTTTTTTTCTTGTAAGGGAGGCCTATTACCTCAAGAAAAAATGATTAGCTACCCTTTGGGCATGCAGCCTGTTTATTTTTTATTGATGTCACGTCTTTATTTTGACCTCACACGTTTTGCTATGTTACCACAGCCCAAGAACCACAGGTCTCCAAGGGCAAAGCTATTACCTCAAACAGCACTTAGCTCTGGTTCCAACTGACACTTTGATGGTACATTTCTAGGAGAATCGGGATGGCTAACAGAACATGGTCAACAAATTGTGACCCAGCACATCCGCCTCAGCCAAGAGACGTTGAGGCTGTAAGTTGACTGGCCATTATGTTCTGGGACAGAGGAGGTTCTGTTGCCCTGAAATTGGCTCTGTTCCAGGCCTCACTTCCAGAATTAAGCAGTAGATCTCAAATGCCAGACTATTTTCCTCCACTTTTTATATTTTGCCCTGTTGCTTCTGTATATTTGTGCCGAGTTATTTTAAATTTACAAAATGAGCTGCAAAATTCTGAAAGAGATGGATTTCAAAAGCGAACCACTTTTATTTATGTATTAGTTCAAAAGAACAAAAGCATGTATACTGACACTAAAATGGGAACTAAATGAATTTCTCCTTCATTCCTGTTTGTGAGAAAGCTGCAGGCTCTACAGTGGAAAAGGAGAGACGCACTTGAGAAAATACATTTCTGACTCTATTGAATTCCTGCGCCTTTTTGGCCATTATTGCCTGGATCAAAAAGGATCATGTTCAATTCTGTTTCTGATTTGGGGAATTAAGGCAATGGCAGAAGTGAAGAGGCCAGGTTTACTATCCTGAATACCTCTCCAAATGCCTTTTAATAGAGCATCTCAAGGCCATGCTTATAAGGGATACTTAGATTCCTTTAATATATAATGGGATGATTTGTAAGAATGGCTAGTGACTATGGATTAATAATGATAACCTAGAAAAAACAACTGGGAAATGTACCGTATTTTTAGAATATAAGACGGACCTTTTTTCCGCAAAAAAGAGGCTGAAAATCTGGGTGCGTCTTATACACTGAGTACAGCATTTTTTTGCCTCCTGAAACCCCGTCCCTTCACCAAAATGGCCATGCATACCCTTATGGAGGCTTTCAGAGAGCTCCTGGGGGCTGGGGAGGGCAGAAATGAGCAAAATAATGGACTGTTTTTTGCTCAGTTTTGCTCCCCACCTTCAGGGGAGCCTTCAGGAGCACTCTATAAGCCTTCATAAGGCAATGCATGGAATTTTTTTTTACAAAAAGAGCTCATTTCCATGAAAAACAGAGTATTTTTTTGCTCATTTTGGGGGGGGGGCACCCTCCAGGCACACTCTGCAAGCCCCTCGCCCCCCAAGGCTATTCATGCCTTTTTTTTTAAAACGGGCCCGTTTTCACGAAAAATGGTTTGTTTTTGGGAGGTTTGCAGAGTGCAAATACTTTTCCCCCCCTTTTGGAAAGCTCTTTAAAGTGATGAATGAGAATTACATTGATCAAGTGCTATGCCAGCAGAAACAAAGTCTTAGTGCTGCAGATTGTCAGCAATGTCCTTCTCCACCGTTTCTCTCCCTACCTACCTACTGTATTTCTCTCTCTTTCTCTCTCTCTATCCCTCTATCAACCTACCTACCTTCTCTCTCTCAACCTATCTACTGTATTTATCTCTCCCTCCCCCCTCTATCTACCTATATACCTGCCTACTTCTATTTCTCGCTCTCTATCCTACCTACCAACCTACCTAATCTCTCTCTCTCCCTACCTATCTACTGTATTTCTCTCTCTATCCCTCTATCTACCTACCTACACACACACTCTCTCCCTACCTACCTATTGTATTTCTCTCTGTCTGTATCTCTCTCTATTTCTCTCTCTCTATTTCTCTCTCTATTTCTCTCTCTCTATTTCTCTCTCTCTATTTCTCTCTCTCTCTCTCTCTCTCTCTCTTCTCTCTCTCTCTCTCTCTCTCTCCCTACTTAGCTACTCCCTGTCTCTACCTACCTGCCTACTGTTTTTTTCTCTTTTTATCCCTCTATCTACCTACCTACTTTTTTTAAAAAAAGTGCCTCTTCAATACCTTGGTGCGTCTTATACTCCATTGCATCTTATACTCCAAAAATATGGTAAGTCTGAGATATGGCCTAGGAGCAGTGGTGGGTTCCTACCAGTTTGGACTGGTTTGGCCGAATCGGTAGTGGTTTGGTGGCCTGAGTTGCTGGAACTGGCAGCGACCCAGGCCTGCCACGCCCCCAAACTGTTTTTTTGGTTGGTGTCATAGGTGCTGCCATCTTGTTTTTTGCTTCTGCGCATGTGCAAAACAATTTTTATTGCACTGCACATGTGCACACGGCATGCTCACAAGCGAACCGGCAGTAGTGACTGCCGGAACCCACCCCTGCCTAGGAGGTGATGTTAAAATCCAGATTAGGATACGTTAGTGTCATTATTTTGATCAATGATTCCCTTTCAGATCTCTTGCCAATTTTTCTTCAGTAAAATATAATTCGTAATTCGTAAAATTATATATAATATAATCCTTAATTCATAAATATTCTTCTCTCATTTTTTCTCTTGCTCAACTCAACTTTTTTAGGGCTCCATGGAATTTTGACATACATTACATCTCAAAGGTGATCCAACTGAATCTACAAATTGGAGAAAAAAAGTTTTTGATTAAAATCAGATTCCTTCCAAACACTGTGAATGACTTGACTATTTCTATACATAGACAAAATGAGACGGGGGGGGGGGGAAGGGTTCCAGTTAGTAGATCCAACTTGTGCACTTGATTCAATCTTCCAAATCAGATTTATTAACCAGATCAAATCAAAGTTTTTAATTGGATCAGTACTTGCGTGAGCATCCCTAACAAACAAGCTCTGTAATTTCTTGCAACATTTCAAAAAACTAAAATATATTATGTTGCGTTCAAAATATTTAAAGAAAAAGGAAGGGATTTTCTTCTTTTTTCTCCTTCCCCAACATTTTCTGGATTTATTTCAAATTACATTGGGATTTACCCTCCCTCTTTTTCCTTTTCCTCCATGCAGACATGAAAATTTCCATCTACCGCTTCAAGAATTGCTTTCCTAAAGCAGCAGCACACTTACAGCAACCCTGGTCAAGATGATGTGAAAGTAGACCTTCCCTTGGTACAATCACCCACGTTCATGTAGTGTCATTCCAAAGCTTCTACAATTTAAACTGTAGCAGAGAGAAACACAACCTGATATGAGGGTGAAGCTTATGGGTTGGTTTCTGAATGTTTCATTACCAGGCTAGGTAACATCTTCAGCAGAGTTTAGGGGGTGTCAGTGTTCTGTTTATACAGGCTTCAGATATGGGTGTATCAAGTGAGGGTCTTCTGACATCCCCTAAACTCTGCTAAAGATGTTACCTCGCTTGATAACGAAATGTTCGGAAACCAACCCACAAACATGGAGAACCAGAGGTGGTTCCTACCGGTTTGGCCAAATAGGTAGTAATTTGGCCTGCCACGCCCCAAACCGGTTCTCTTGGCAGTGCAGTAGGCCCCACCATCTTGTTTTTTGCTTCTGCGCATGCACAGAAGCAACTTTTTTAGTACTGTGTATGTGCGCGTAGCACATCCTTGCGCGAACTGGCAGTAACATCAGCCAGAACCCACTCCTGCAGAGAACCTTCATCCTACACCTGAGCTACAGATATTCACCATTATTGCAAAACCTGGTATCTTTGGAGTGTTCCTATCGCAACAGCCATAAACCCTAGTTAATATGGGCAGAAGCAAAGAAAATTGGAGAGGTAAGCAAATGGGAGATATGAGTAGTCCTACATTTATGACTGGTTACTTAGCAGCTCTTCAAAGTTACAACAAATTTAACTTGGGGTTACTTTGGACCTGGATTCAAAGTTCTGACAGTTGCCCCCACCCCAATGGTCCCACAGTCACAAGACTGCATTTTACAATAGTTGTGTCAAAATATTGCAGTTCTGCTTTTTTTTGGGGGGGGGAGAGGAACTGCCCACATAACAAGTTATTAGTTGCTTAACAACTGTTACAAAAAATATCATAAAATTGGGTCAGACGTACAACCATGATAGGCAGACTCCATTAGAATTGTAATTCAAGGACTACCTATACTAGTTGCCTCTTCCTAGATCAAGTCAGTATTACTATTATGTGAAAAACAGCATTGCAAGTTCCCCCCGAGCCTTCTTTTCTTTCTTTCTTTTTTGTATCTCATTCTCAGGATAGTTAGAAATTATTCTGAATCTCTTCTGGGAATGTTTTCGTGCCTAGGGCATTGTTCTGAAGCTTGAGGCAATGTTTCTGTACAGGCTTTCCATGACTTTGCAACTTCTCTGCCTTCCTCTCCACACATCGGATTTAAAAGAGCCACTTAGGAGACATTCCTGCATGATGGGTTGCCTTCGGATTTATGGAAACATGGGAAGTTGTTCTGAGAAGAAGAGTACAGTGACAGGATACATGAACTTAGTTTTGGCCATCAAACAATCACAAGAATTCTGCACACTTGTCCATGAAAATGCTGTTCTTTTTACATGAGTTGCTACTTACAATCCCTTTTATATTATGGTTTGTTGCATAGTAAGCTAGATGTTCAGACTGGATTTGGCCATTTTTCCACCTATCAAGTCTTTCCCAAGGAGCTGGGGTAGGCAGATGTTGATATTTTGTTGCAGGAATCGTTGCAGGATGTAAGCTGTTCCGAGAAAAGCTGCCTTTTTGCAATTGACTGATGGTGAATTTGTCAATGCCGATGGTGCTCAAGTGGTGCTTCAGTTCCTTTTATGTCTTTATGGTTCATCACATAGTCAGATGTGCAGACTGGATTTGGCATTTTTTGTCTATTGAATTTTTTCCACGGACCTGGGATAGGCTGATGTGAATGTTTGATGGGGTCACAAATATTGTTGCAGGATGTAAGCTTTTCCAAGTAAATCCACCTTTTGCAATTGACTGAAAATGAATTTGTTGCGTCCTCCCAACGCAGCCGGCAGCCAAAGCCAGAGCCGGAAGAAGATCTGATTGGCTCTGGCCTGGCAGCCGGCCAGAAGGAGAATTGCCGTTCTCCGATTGGTTCCCTGCCTGACAGCTGTCAAGTATAAATAGCTGTCAGGCGGGCATCGTTCTTGTTCTTGTTCAGTAGTGTTGGTTGTTGCTTAAATAGAGCTTGTTGAAGAACCCTCTCCTCTGTGCCTGAGTACTTAAAAGAATTTGTCAATGCCGATGCTGCTCAGGTGGTTTTCCAGTTCCTTTTATGCCTTTAGTATTAGTATTTACAGTTTTCTTTTTACTTTTATTATTATATAATACTTTATTAACATGTACATTCATTCAACACCCAGAAATGCATCATTGCCTAGAATAGATGGTAATTAATTAATTAAAGAGCTGGAAAATTGTCTTGGGGGGGGGGCATGTGTGTTGGTTTATGGATTTTTGTGTGGGAACTCTTTTCATAAACTTGATCTCAGTTGTAGTTCTTTCCTTCCATTTTAGCCAATATCAACTGCTTTTCATTCTTGTAAAGAAGCCCATTCTATTTTCACTCTTGAGCTCTATATGGCACATTAGAAGGGGAAGGGGTGAGGACTGCCACAAAATCAATAGAAAGTTTCCTTGCCAACAAATGCTGAACTCTATTAGCATCCCCGCTGCTGTTTCATACACCTCATTGGTTCAGATGAATATAAATTGTATTCTGATTTCAGTGTCTACAGTCGTGATTAATAGAAAACGGGGTCCCATTGAAAAGGCTGAAGATTTTGCCTGACAGTCACAGAAGACCCGGTTTGAATATGCAGATTTCCCAACCATCAATTGATGGAGTGGAAGATGGGAAATGGAGACTTTCTGGAGCCGTCTTTTGTTTTTTCAAGTACAGCAAACGAGATCGTCTGCTTTGCTTTCATTCATACCCAAGCAACACACACTTGTAGAAAAGATGGATATGCTAACACAACTGCACTCTCCATTGCCTCTTTGTGTATTGAAAATGAACAGCCATTTGTGAATGATTGAATGCTTTGGTGTGTAATCAGCCACAGCAGCCATTCGTCGCTCTCATATATTATGGTGTGACAGAAATCCTTGCTTATAAAATATATGTTAGGAAATAGACCAGGGTGCCTTGTGTGAGAGACAATACAAACTTTTCTAAGCAATTTTATCCCTTTCAGAATTTTAATTTCATTAACCAACCAGCCACCTAGAGGTCCTTTCACTATTATTATTCACTCTCAGATTTTAGCAGTATCTTGAAAATGCTTATCTCTGTTGCATAAGAGTTCTTGAAAGTGATTTTCCAAACAAGCACAGTTGATGGCTTTCTATTAACATCTGCCCTCCTCTGGCCAATATTTATTTAAACACTCAAAGATGTCACACCTGTAAACAATGGAAGCAGGAATAAAGTGTAGCATGTTCTCCAGGTGTTGGGCCAGAGATGGAGAAGAAACAAAAGAGATGTTACTCAAACTACAGTAGAAACAAAACTTTTCCTTCTCTTTCTGCTTCAATCTTTTGATAGAGGAGCTATTAACTATAACTAAATTAAAGTTTAGTAACCTTACCAAAAATTAATAAAAAAGACTTAATATTCCTCTCTTTCTGCCTGACAAGCTTCTATCTCATCACCCCTTCATCTTGGGTGAGGCAAAGATGCTGCCTCATTCCACTTGTATCATATCGTGGCACGACAAAACCTCGCCCGTCAAAATAGCGGTGATAAAATCACATCGCTAAAGCCGCGCCGTCATCACCGCGCATCTTCACCACCGCGACAACAGTGCGGCAACAGAAGGACGCTTTAAAACGGCTCCGCGGCAGAAAGCCGATTTCAATTAAGGTAAGGGTTAGGATTAGGTTTAGGGGTTTGTTTTAGGGTTAGGTTTAGGGTTAGGGTTAGGGTTAGGGTTAGGGTTAGGGTTAGGGTTAGGGTTAGGGTTAGGTTTAGGGTTAGGGTTAGGGTTAGGTTTAGGGTTAGGTTTAGGGTTAGGGTTAGGGTTAGGGTTAGGGTTAGGGTTAGGGTTAGGGTTAGGGTTAGGGTTAGGGTTAGGGTTAGGGTTAGGGTTAGGGTTAGGTTTAGGGTTAGGTTTAGGGTTAGGTTTAGGGTTAGGTTTAGGGTTAGGTTTAGGGTTAGGTTTAGGGTACTGAGTGCTTGGGAATGCGCGGATTTGCCCTCCGCGATTATGTCATCGCGGTAGGGTCGCGTTTTTCCTTAGCACTTCGAACGGCGCGAATTAGTCTTCGCGCTTATGTCTCCACGGATAAGGGCTTCACGGATTTGTGGTGGAACCATATCATATTCCTGTCTTAGGTGATGGAATGCATGTTTGATGGTCACTGACGGTCTGTTATTAGTATGTCCACTTTTGCTTGTTCTTGTCGACATCATTGGATTTAATTGCAATTTGGACTTGCCTTAGATTTTATTGACCTGTGCCACCTGAAGTCACAGTCACATGAGTTGGGCAGCCATACAAAACTTCTGTATAAATAAATATTCTCATGAATATTTACTAATAGAGAAATCAAAGGCCATGATCTTTTTTTCAACCTGTCATACCTCATCATTCCAAAATAAATACCCACCCTCCCACAAAATACACCAGCTCTGGTCATTTCTTACTTCTTTCCTGCAAGTCTGAATAATCATCATTTTAGATTTATGGAAAATAGTGTACATAAAAAGGTAAAGATTCCCCTCGCACATATGTACTAGTCGTTCCCAACTCTAGGTGATGGTGCTCATCTCTGTTTCAAAGCTGAAGAGCAGCACTGTCTTAAGACGTCTCCATGGTCATGTGGCCAGCAAGACTAAATGCTGAAGGCACAAGGAAGGCTGTTACCTTTCCACAAAATGTGGTTCCTATTTTTCTATTTGCATTTTACATGCTTTCGAACTGCTGGGTGGGCAAAGCTGGGACAAGTAATAGGAGCTCACACCGTTATGTGATGCTAGGGATTCGAACTGCCAAATTGCCGACCTTTCTGATTGACTTGCTCAATGTCTTAGCCACTGACCCATTGTGTCCCTCAGTGTACATAATTTGAGCTTAAAATGCTATTCCTTTAGATGAGGAAAATGAGATATGGCTACACAAGAAAGCTTGTTTGTGCTGAGAAATTTTTAGGGAATGCCAGCGCTCACTACCACTGCTGTCTAATATTCGTATAGCTCTAGGCAGTTACATGAAGAGAGGTTTTATTTCTTTACTAAATATAAAGGTAAAGGTTTCCCCTGTCCAGTGATGTCCAACTCTAGGGGGTGATGTTCATCTCTGTTTCTTAATCAAAGAGCCAGCATTGTCTGAAGATATTTATGTGGTCATGTGGCCAGCATGTCTATACGCCAAGGGCACATGGAATGCTGTTACCTTCCCATGGAAATACCTATTTAGCTACTCGTATTTGCATGCTTTTGAAAATACCTAATAAGCCAATCTGATGCAAATAGAAATAACATAAAAATGAGGATCTGACCTTAGCTATAAAATCAACTAGGGGACAAGAACCATCACAATGCAATAGAAAATAAAAAAATGCAAACTATTTAATGCCTTGGCAAAAGAGAGAAAGAGAAAAAGATGGAAAGAAGACCATATTGGGCAACTGAAGTTCTCAAGGAGCAACTTTAATCTGAGAAAGTTGGAGGAAGGGAGGAGGAGGAGGAGGAGGAGGAGGAGGAGGAGGAGGAGGAGGAGGAGGAGGAGGAGGAGGAGGAGGAGGAGGAGGAGGAGGAGGAGGAGGAATAAAAACAATTCTTAGAAAGCCTTTGGAAAGGTACTTTAGTTATACCCAAGACAGTATTTTTGTTCATAACCTATAATTCAATATACTTTTAGTTATTATCACTTTGTTTTACAATATCAAGATGTCTTGGTAATAACGATACCTTTAGAGAAGGATATTTTGAAGTGAGTAGGTTTTATAAAGATTTTCAGTCTCCTTAACTCTAGACAGAGAGAAAATGGTACAGTACTGTACAGTGCAGTCACAGAACCCATAATTATATTCAAATTGTATATTATCTCTTGAAACTACCTGGAATAAGGAATTCAGTATTGTTTTTGCTTCTGAGTACCTATTTCTATTTGATTATGCGCTGCATGAAAAGCAAAAAAACAAAAAACTACCCACAATTTTGTAGATAGCCCTAATGCTAATTTTATCCATGTCCACAATGATTGATTGACTGCGATGTAGAATGAAGCCACCATAATAATCAGTCACAGGCAGAACACTGCCCACTCACCCACGCATGCTTCCAAGGTTTCCCTCGATTCAGGATTTGCAACAGGGCAAGGGAAGAACATGGGGATAGGTGAGGGTAGGGATACTGTGGTTCAAAACATCATTGTGCAAATGGCACAAATAACACCCTGTCTATCATTCATGTTAGTGGCAATGAATGCATATTATGTGAGTTGCATTGTTCCATGATGTCATAATGACAAATGAATTGAAATTGAACTGAATCTCATCAATTCCATCATGACATTAGTCAGTTTGGTAGAGTGGTTAAGATACTGGTCTAGAAGCAGGAGACAGCGATTGTTAGTCCTACTTTAGGCATGAAAGCCAGCCAGGTGACTTTGGGCCTATCACTAGGAGACTGTGAGTTCTAGTCCCACCTGAGGCACAAAATCTAGATGAATGACTTTGGCCCCAGTCTCTCTCAATCCAACCCTGCTTACAGAGTTATTGTGGAGAAAGTAAGAGAAGGAAAGAGTAGGTATGTTCACTACTTTGAGCTATTTATAAAGTAATAAAAGCAGGATAAAAATCTAATCAGACATCTATGAGGAGAAATTAATCTTGGCTCTCCTAAAAATTTTGACATAGAAATGTAGTATGGATGTTTCTGACAAGAACAACTTAAGTGGCTCTTTCTGGAACAATTGTGACTCCATTTTTTTTAGCAGCACTTCCAAATCTGGAGGGCAAAAATTGATCTCATTCAAACCCATTAATAACAGAGGCTTTATTATTAACTAGCTGATAACCCGATGTTATCCGGGTATTTATTTATTGTAATTCTGTCTAATACAGGATTATTTCTAAAGTTGGATTTTTCCCCTTACCAGAGGAAGCCCCCTTGTAGAGTACCACGAAGCTGTTACCATGGAAACTCCACAGCACTGTACATTAGAAGCCATTTTATGGCAGTATGGTAGAAACCATTTGAAGGCACAACAGGCTGTTTCTTAACAGAACGCACACCCCGAGAGGTGTTAGGGGTGTCTTACCAACCCACAGTATTTGTTTCCAGAGAGTAAGTCATCTGTGTACCAAGTTCGATTGAAATTGCTCGAGGCATTCCACAGTGGTGGGTTGCCAATTTTTTTACTACTGGTTCGGGCATGCTTGTGCATGCGCTCACACACAATGCTTCTGCGCATGCACAGAAATGTCAGGGCAGTGGGTAGTCTCCCGCCAGTGCTACTACCAGTTCACCCAATTCAGGCCAAACTGGGAGCAACCCTCTTCTGGCATTCCAGAGTTATGCTGGAATATACATACACACACACACACACACACACACACACATATACACATATATATATAGAAGATTCATATATAGAGTGGATGTCAAGTAAGATTTTCCCTGCTCAATGGCTTCTACATAGTCCAATTGAACACAATGGCTCAGATAAATTAATTCTGGTAACGTTTAGAAACCATTTTAGATATGAGGAGCACACTTCAAAAACAAGAATCTAAGCCAGTGGTAGTTATACATCTACTCCTGTTTCAATAATGCCAATGTAGTTGAGTAGAATCACAACAACCTATTGGGAATAAATGCATTTCCATATTTCTAATAAACATACAGGAGCAATATAGGTCACCGAGTTGAAAAATGCAATGATTAAATTAATGGCATTTTTTATTTATGAAAAGAATGCAATACCACTGAAACTTTCAGCACACACATTTTTTCCACATATGGCTTCAAAACATATCACTATCCCACAGGAGATTAAATAAATGAAGTTCCAGGATCTTACATAGTCATAAATTAAGAGAAAGGAAGTACGGAAATGAGCATGAGCCACAAGGTTTGCAGCATATAACTGTGTATAGACATATGATGAAGCATAAAACAATTTCTTCTAAGGTTCAAGGCCAAGAAATTTAAGGAGCCAAATCAATGGTGAATATTTAGGGGGGAAAGAATGGCTCTGTAACCATGTCATTGTGTTGTAAATGGTTACCAACAATATACAGAGGATACTTTGTGTGGAACAGGAACTCTTTTCCCAATCAAAAATTTGATCTCATCTTCACTTGAATTATCTACTGCTTTCCACCCAACACAGCCACTTGTCAACACAGAGTTTTATCACACAGGAGATATGGAGAACAGAAAGGTAAATCTGTAGTGGTGTATCATGGGCCAACTTGTCAGAGAAATCAGTCAATTTTTTTTACAGGTCACAGACTCATGTGTAAAAGAAAACACAATATATAATACAAAATTCTATATAATACGCAAGGTGAAAACAAATCTGTAATCTTGCTTTGTCTACTGTACTGTCAGCAGCAAATGAATTCTACAGGCTACAAATACAATTCAGCAACAGCAGGAGTTGTCTGGAGATCTTTATCCACCACAAGAAGTTGCATTTTTTTGTATCTGATCAGGAAGAAGAATTAGTACAGCTGTGTGAAAAAGTCCTGCACGGTTTACGGTTTATGGTTTATGACATTTTTTGGAGAGGCCATTGATTTTATGATACTTTATGCTAAGTGCTATGCAAATATTATTACATTTAAATAAATACTGGTGGTTTTTAAGTGAAAGCATAAGCTTTTTGCAATTTGGTGCTGTTTGGATGGGTTTTGTAAATTTTCTTGCATGCTTACAATGCATGTTTACAATGACTGTGAAAACAGATTAACTGATGCCTACCCAGTGGCATATGTATTGCAATTACTAAGACCAATGCTAGTGTTTTTGTTAGATATTCCCCCCTGCTGACAGGCTGCAAGAGGTTTCCACCAAGGTTCTCTGTTGCGGCAAGAACAGAGGTCGAATCTCATTGGCTGAGAGGTCTGACTGATCCCTTTAAAAGGGGATGCTGCCCGACCATTCCCCAGCCAGATGTTTACTTGACCTGTAATAAAGAGCTGTTGTTCACTTAGCCTTGTGTGCCTCCTTTACTCCATCTAACAGTTTTGTTAATATTTTTATTGTTTGTGACCCTGAAAAGGACCATTTAGGTAACCAAACATGGCTACTAATATGAAATTGGCCAGCCTTTATTACTTATCACCAGGTGACATTGCTTCGGCATAGACTGTATAAGCTTTCGCACGTGATCTTTGGTGACAATGTGGTGCCAGGCTGCAATAATGTATTAAATTAGCTCTGCTTGGTCTTTGGATGCTTCTGCTTATTTTGTAACCAATCTTGGCCCACAAGTTCTCAGCTGGGTTCAAATCCGGGCTTTGAGTTGATCAATCCAGGAGTCGAACACCATGCTTCTTCATCCACTGCTGGATGGACTTGGCTCGATGACAGGGAGCGTTGTCATCCTGGAAGTAAAAGTCCTTCCCTACAAGTTGCTGAGCTGAAGGAAGCATGGTCTTTTCCAGGACTTCCACATACTGCTTGGAATTCATGATTCCTTGCACGATTTGTATCCGACCAATACCAGAAGCAGTGATACAGCCTCAGATCATCACATGCAATGGATGCTTCACAGATAGATTCAGGCAGTACGGCCTAAATTATTCAGCTGGAAATCTTCTGACATACTTATTGCACTGATTCCCAGTCAAGTACAAACTGCTCTTGTCACTGAAGATGACCTTGGCCCACTGTTCATTGGTCCACTTGACAGACTTCTTGGCCCACGGACATCGACGAGAGCAGTGAGCGTCTATGAGCAAAGGTTTACTTTGTGCCCTGCAGACTTTGAGTCCTCTTGCAAGCAGTCTGCGATGCACTGTGCTTGTGAACACTTTTACATCACATGTTTCACCCCAAATTCTTGTAATCTCAGGTGAGGTGAGCTTCCTGTCAGCCATCAAAATGCGTTGCAGAGCCCGATCTTGCCGTTTTGTCGACTTTCTTGGTCTTCCAGAATGGAGCCTGTCATCAACTGAACCAGTTATTTGGTATTTTTCAACCGCTCTGCTCCCTGTGGTGCAATAGCATTTCACTCTCTTGTCTATTTCTGTACAGGAGTAACCTTCTTCATGAAGCACAATGATGCAATGCCACTGCTCAATACTGGTGAAAGCAAAGGCCTTCATCCTTCCCATAGCCAGAGCTAAATTAAATTTCTCAATGCTTTTCATGCCTATTTATAGTCAGAGAATATGACAACATTGATTGGCTCATAGATTTAGCCTCTGTGCATTTTCATTGGTCAGCCAAAGCTCACTGTTGATTGGCTACTTTTGATCCTAACATTCTTGAAAATTCAATTTGTGTTTGTTTTAGCACATAAACTCACTCAAAACCTTTAAAAAAACTTTGGTTATATTAATAAAAATTATGCATCTCAATCCGGCTACAGAAATTTTCATTAAAGAACTAATTTTATGTAGTTTCTATGTGTGAAAAGTTGATTAAACATGTAAATACAACTTAAAACTGAAAGTGTGCAGGATTTTTTCACACAGCTGTAGATCATTGCAAGTGTGTCTATAGAAAAGCAGAATGTAATTCCATGGTTCAGGACTCCCTTCCTTACAAGTAGAAAGCTTTTCAACATCAGGGATTAAATAATATGGGTAGTTACAGTGGTAATTTGGAACAGATTTCCATTACTAAACAATAGCAGTAACATCTAGTCTTATATACTGCCTCTCAGAGATATTCTCATTGTAAATATAAGCATTATTTGGGTCCTCATTTTTACCTTGGGAAAAGGACGGCTGAGTCAACCTTGAGCCTTGCCAGGGTTGAACTTCAGGCTGTGTTCAGAGCTTTCCTGCAATACTGCACTTTAATCACTGTGCCACCAGTGGTTAAACAACACAATCATAAAGCTTCAGGTTGCCATCATTAACTTAATCCAACAAGTCATTAGGTGAGGACCCACCACAATCCAAACTATTCCTGGCTTGGTCTCTCATACTCTCAAAGATCAGAAAAGTAAAGGATTTCCTCCCCTGCCTTCTCTGAAACTCTCCTCACCCTCTTATCTCCACCTAATTCTGTCCTTTTGGCAACACTCTTTGGCAGTACTGTGGCTGAAGTACAGGTTTACAGCAATCTCAGCCAGCTGCCACCAATCCTGGATTTCTACTTCAGCCTTTTTGCTATCAGCAATACCGCCTCAAGTCCCAAGCCACAGTCAGTCATCCCAGGGCTATGGCAATCCCCACAACCCTGTCCTCCAATGGCCCTGTTGCACCCAATGATCTTCCCCATTTCCCTCCTGCCGCGAGGAAGTGTGTTTGGCCTGGCCCTATGTCAGGCAGCTACTGTCTATGCCAGCCATCTTCCCAAGGCAGCTCACACCAATCTTAAAATAACATGCATCATCTTCAGGATGCTTTGGAAGCCTTCTGTAACCTAAAATAATCAGAATATTGTCAGAAGAAGTCTTCTAGTCCAATTCTGTCCTCAATCAGGAGAACCCCACAAGAAAACAGCAAGAACAGTTGTGATCTGCCAGCGGCTAGGGGAGCATATTCGGACAGTGAGGAGGTTGGGTAGGAACATGGGCCAGTCCTGGAGTCTGGGGAAGGCTCTGGTGAGGGCTTTGTGTCAGAGGCAGAGAGGGAGCCAGAGCCATATGCCAGTTACCAGCTGCCTTCAGAGTCAGACATCAGTGAATCAGACAAACAGCTGGAGTCTGCTCCAGTGTGCACATGCACAGAGTTGCCAGACAAAGGGAACAGCTAAAGAACAGGGGTTGACTTGGGAGTAAGGCCACCCTTCCCAGATGAAATAAAATGCCCCCTCCCAGATGAAATAAAAGAGGAGCGAAAGAGAAGTGAAGTTTGCAGGAGATAATTGGTTCGCTTAATTGGTTCATGACTCTCCGAGACTCCTTGCCAGGTTTTGCAGATATTGGCCTGTCAGCTCTCCAAGCCAGATAAGGTCTGTGGCTATAAATCCTCTCTTGAAAGACTTTGCTGGATGTGAATGAACAGAATTCACAGTAAATTAATAAAAGGGTTTTTTTGTTGGGACAAGGAGTTTGCCTCATGCCCTCGGGAAGCCTTGGTCAGAAGAAGTGTCCCCTCTTCTCTAAATCATGTGTATCATACTCATAGTCCTTTGGAAGACCTCATAAGCTTTTGGAAAGCCTGTTGAAGCATTGCAAGAACAGCAAGTGTGATCCAGAGAACAGATGACCCTTGGCAGTGTTTGTGGCCAGCTGAGACTGCTGAAGTTCCCATACCTCTCAACACTGCCAATGCCACCAAGGAATCACCCTGTGCAGGGCAGCCAAAAGGGCTAAGTTGGAGTAAGATAGGAAGGTTAGGGGGATTGGAATGGCCCTATGGTTAAAAGTGTGGGTGGACAACTAAGTGCTTGAACTTTGATCCTATGGCCACAGGAGTGCTGCAATAGCCATAACTTTGGGGACCTAACTTTAACTTTGGGGAGAGAAATAGCATTCATTCAGAGCTGTTGCCATTTTAAATGGTCACTAACAAACAGTCGTTAAGTGAGGATTATCTAGATCAGTGGTAGTCAACCTGGTCCCTACCGTCCACTAGTGGGCGTTCCAGCTTTCATGGTGGGTGGTAGGGGTTTGCTATAACTCTGCTTTATAAATTTTATAAAGTAAAGTTACTTCCCTACTTTATAAATCACCATTACTGTGGAACCGCTGGGCGGTTAGAAAATTTTACTACTAACAGAGATACAAAAGTGGGTGGTAGGTATAAAAAGGTTGACTACCCCTGATCTAGATTTACCCTCCAACCCTGCTGATGGATTGGTGGGTTAATATCATGACTGTGTAATAGTGCAACCACTTCACGGGCTCCGAATCTTGCTTTTTGTTGCACAATAGAGTTAACAAATTTGGGAAAGGTCTATTGCCTTTGTTTTATCTAGTTTTTGTTCTTCATCAAAACTAAATTAAACACCGACGGGTCAAATCCAGGATGGTTGTTTCTCCCATTAATTGATCGGATGTGTCAGCAATAAGAAACCAGCCTGCACAGCAGTCAGTCTCATTCGGTTTCTTGAGGTGACAGCTCTCTTTTTCATTCTCAAGAGCTGAGCCAAGACAGTGGGGAGTATTTTATCACCCCTCCAGGATAGAAGCACGGAACAATATGTGACAAATATCCTTCATTTTTGAGGAAATGTTACACAGAAAGGACATCATATGTAAGAAGCAACGGGGGGGTGGGTGGGCAGAATCCATGTTTAGCTTTCAGAAAGTTAAAAAATCCCTTTGTGGGAATTAGCATCATTCAAGGGTTACCGTTTCCATACACTTAAAAGTTTGGGGAAATCTTGCTGTCACCGATATCATGATGAATGAAGGCCAGCCAATTTAAATGCTGTGATTTATGGAGTGGCTGAGACGGTTGATCTTTGGGATATGAACCAACACAAAGCAGGCTCCACTGTGCTGTTGGAATAGGGAATCGTAACTCGAGTGTTATGAATAACAAACCTGCGCCAGGTGTTTAGGGCTTAGCCACACAGAGTGGTGATTTGCTTGCTTGTGATGTATGGCAGAGAATGCATGGATAGTAAAATCCATGAATCATGTGCCAGTAATTGAATATGAATTGTTACATTTGAAAGGGTTATATTTAAGGACACCCCCACACAGCCTGGCACTATTTTGGGGTGATGAATGAGAGTCACAGAGTAGGTTAAGCTAGTATTCAGGTGGAGTGCTAGTGCAATTTCTCCAGAAAAGATTTACTTTTCCTAATTGATGTAAGAGAAACCACTAAAGTATAAATTTAATCTCCAGCAAATGGATGGCAACCTATTTTAATCAAAATTAGAAGGTTAAGCGCTGACTGCTTGAAATTAATAGCTGTTCTATATACTTCCCACACCAAGATACTGCTGTGTTGAATTCTTGATTGAGATTTTGTGCAGGGGTGTCTGACCTTGGTAACTTTAAGACATGTGGACTTCAACTCCCAGAATTCCCATGCTGGCTGGGAAATTCTGGAAGTTAAAATCCACAACTCTTAATGTTGCCAAAATTGGACGCCTCTGCCCAAAATCTTTTATTTGTAGATATCACAGTCCATTAAGTAGAAAGAAAGATGCAAACGGTGAGGCTTTCTCGACTTGGCCTAAGGATGGAATTCAGAAAACATTCAAGAGTAAATTTTGAGCCCTTCTAAGACCCCCTTCATTGGTGAGTCTCCTCCCTCCAAAGCATGAAAGCTCTGAAGGTCATACCAATACACTACAACCCTGAACTCAGTTTTCCCAATTAGCTAAAGTTAGATCATCACAGAACTCAGACTTCTAGAATGAATGATTTGATTGACAAAGAAAGATCAGTCTGGCACAATCTTGAACATTGATACCCCAAAAATGTTCACTCTTTCCTTCCCAAATTGTAGACAGTAAGCTTAGATAGAGGACTATGAATACTCTTTTGTATGAGGCGGCCAAATAAGGGGTGAAATTCAGCGGGTTCTGACAGGTTCTGGAGAACCGTTAGTAGAAATTTTGAGTAGTTCAGAGAACTGGAAAATATCACCTCTGGCTGGCCTCAGAGTGGGGTGGAAATAGAGAGTTTGCAGTATCCTTTCCTGCCACGCTCACCAAGCCACGCTCACAGAACCGGTAGAAAAAAAATTGAATTTCACCACAGGGCCAAATGGTACCAACAAAGAAAATATGAGAACCATAATTTGTCCTGATCTGCTCCCAGCTGATTTCTCATGCTTATTTTATTTGTTTCCTACCCTTATTATTTTTATAAATAATTCAAAGTGGTCATGAACATACCTCATACTCTCTCTCTCTCTCTCTTGTCTTTTAATGACCCCATAATCCCTTGCATGGGGTGGAGTTGGGGCACGTGAATGAAGCTGAACATTTACTGGCCGTTCCTGTCACCAATGTGGAGTTCCGGAAGGGCATTCGGCCAGTAAACACTGAGATCCATTCAGTTGCCCCGACTCCACCACAATGAAAGGGATTAAGGGATCATTAAAAGACAAAAAATATAGAGTTAGAGTAAATAGATACCTCATATTCTATCCTCCTCCTATATTCCCCACAACAACAACCATGTGAGGTGAGTTGGGCTGAGAGAAAAAGTGATAAGCCCAGAGTCATCAGGTAGCTTTCATGCCTAAAATGGCACTAGAATTCACAGTCTCCAGCTCTCTAGCCTGGCGCCTTAACTACCAGCGAAGCAGTGGTGACTTCCGCATCCTGTTGCAACTGGTATCGTGCAATGGGGCCCGGCATCCACCATATGAATGGCGCAGCACATGCATGCGTCCTTACCTCCTGCGACCCTCCGCGATGCCTCCATGACTGCTCAGCGGAGCATTGCGCAAGCCCCGTATGCTCCATGTGCATGCACGGAATTGCCAAAGAGCTCAAATACAGGTAAGGATGTCAGGTGGGTGGGTGGGCCATCTGGAGCACTGTACCAGAATGGTACCCGGTGCTCCCGGCAGGCACCGGTAAGCCTGTACCGGGGCGTACCGCCTGCAACCCACCACTACAGCGCAGCTATGTTGGTGACAAAGAGCCCTTCACAGGCTATTTGTGAATGAATGCAAAAGTTTTGAAACCCTGAGGAAAAGGCTCTAGAGATTAGATCAAAGCAAAAGCAAGAGCAATAGAGTCCTTTGAATCATTTCTAATAAATCAGTGGTGTGCAGCAGTAGGAAGTTTCTTTGTCATTTAAAGGGCTAAGCTTTTTATTATGATGCCTGTCTGAGCCGGAGCTTAAGAAATGATTTGTGAAGTAGCTCCGTAGGTTTCATTGAAATCAGGAGGACTCCTAAGTAATATCTGGAGAATCAGATTGAGGCCAAGCGAGGCTAACAGGGGTATCATAAACAATGTCCATATAAGTTTGCAGTCGGTGGCCATGTTACAAGATGGATGTTTTCAGAAAGCAGACAAAAGAATGATTCTTAACAGACTCTGATTTCCTGGCTGTGTGAAGTAGTGACCAGGGATGGCTGCCTGGCTATCAAAGTTCCCTTTGTGGCATGATAGCATGATTTAATTACCAAGAATGCAACTCTTAGTAAGAAAGAAAGAGGAATGGCTGCCTCAAAGACATACCTCTGGCTCTTGTAATGGAGATGAAATATAATCAGGTTATTATCACGGTGTACCTGTGAGGAAGAGAAATGTGTCTAGCCTAATCTTATCTCATATCTGACATAATCCCTGCCACAAAATAAATTAAAACCCTTGGAATCAGCAAGGGAATAATCTGGATCTGTATTTTAATTTAAAATGGTTTCATCATAAACCTCCATCTACTCTGAAGATACAAGTAAATCTATATGGGATCCAGGTGCCTTCCACTGTACCATAAACTTATTCTAACCTGTTACTCTCTAATTTCCCAGCCATCCGGATATTTTCTTTTAAGAGTAATTTAAAGTATCAATTGTGGCTGCTCCCATTCCAAAATCACTAGAAACCACACCAAAATGTTTCACAATTGTAACATTGAAATGTCATGGTGCACTCAAGTCTGCACTCCTGCTTTAGATATTCCATTCAGATCGAAGTTATTACAGAACGAATTGTACTGTAAGGCCACATACAAACAAAATACTGAATAAAATAAATATGACCTATATACAATCCTGATTTGAATGAATTTCTAGCTAGGGAGTATGATTTCTACTCTGAGACCAGGTCTCAAAAATAACTTTTCAAGTCATCCAGATTTGTACTACCATTTGTACAATATCCTGTACCATTATTTAGGGTTGGAATTACAATAGCATGTTTCTTGAATTTATTTTAGAAACTACTGTATATTCTTAATTATTTTTAGACTCCATTATGCTTTTTTTCCTTTCTCTTACAAACACACATGTGGTGTGTGTGTGTGTGTGTGTGTGTGTGTGTGTGTGTGTGTGTGTGTGTAATACTTTTATTCAATATTTTGTTTGTGTGTGGCTTTAGGGCTATAATATTCATACAATGTGGCTTCAAATATTCACCAACCATTTTTTTATAACTGTTCTCCGTCACATGCTAGGTTTTCAAGTCAATTTGGCCAGTGGAGAAGACTTTATCATACAATCTTTCACAGTTCTGAATTCTGAACGGTTGCAACTTTTAACAGATTAAACTTTTCTATCATGAAACAGATAGGGAGGAACATAGGGAAACCAAACGCTAGGCTCAGGATTGCTTCCTTTCACACTTTAAAAATCCATTTTTCTCTCTTTTGAGATCTCCCATCCCCTCGTGATCCCAATTTTCTTTTGCTTCCTTTTTCAGGGGGAAAGGAGAAGCAGGTAGTAGTAAAATCATTAAAGCTCTGGGGAGGAAGGTTAGTGGACCAGATAAATATGTATTTATATTTAATATAGGTGTGAGTGAAGAATTGTTTTTATATAATATTTATCATGCATAATTAAATATATCAGGAAGGAAGGAAGGAAGGAAGGAAGGAAGGAAGGAAGGAAGGAAGGAAGGAAGGAAGGCTTTTCCAAATTGGGGGACACTTCCTATGTTCTAGACTATGCCCCAGAAAACACTCCCCACTAGGATATGCCTGTATTACAATAAGTTTCATTAGTCTGCTCATCACACGTTAACCACAGAAAAAGTGAGCAGAATGTGCTTTGTGTCATAGTGTAACTTATGCTCATAATTTGCTCCTAAATGCCAAGTAATTGCAGATCAATCTTCATGCATTGCTTCATTGTCCATCTAACAAAACGTCCCATCTCACAATGTTTTGGATCGGATGAGAAAACAGAAAGAGGGAGGAAAAAATGGCATGGGGAGAAGCGCCAAGAGGCAGGGTAGCAAGCAAACATGTACCCCTTACCAGAACTGTATCCATGACAACTGGAGCTATTCGTTTTCCTGTGCATTTATGTTAGTCTTGCTAACAATGCCACAGAGAACACTGACAAACGATCGCTTTGTTCAGCCATCCATTTTAAATATGCGGTCCATTCCACCAGATTTTTAATTTGGCCAATTAATACTATCAGATACTATTAAGCAAGTATATAAGGAATAAACACACACCAAGTTAATGGTCTCTCTCTCTCTCTCTCTCTCTGTCTCTCCCTCCCTCTCTCTCTCTCTCTCCTTCCCTCTTTCCCTCTCTCCCTCTCCCTCCCTCCCCCCGTCTCTCAAATGTATATCTCTTCCTCTCCAGGAGGACAGTGTGACTTCTTCTGCCGAGGTGGCACAGTGGTTAAATGCAGCACTGCAGGCTACTTCAGCTGACTGCAGTTCTGCAGTTCGGCTGTTCAAATCTCACCGGCTCAGGGTTGGCTCAGCCTTCCATCCTTCCAAGGTGGGTAAAATGAGGACCCGGATTGTTGTTGGGGGCCATATGCTGATTCTGTAAACCGCTTAGAGAGGGCTGAAAACCCTATGAAGCGGTATATAAGTCTAACTGCTATTGCTATTGCTATTTAACATGCCTTTCTGCAATTCCTCTGCATTCACCTTTTTCCTGCTGAAAAGGGTGGGTAGACAGAGACAGAGAAAAGCTCAAAGTTATCCAGTCAATTTCCATGCTCAGGATGGATCTGAACTGACCAGTCCATACACATCACCAGAATTTTGAATTCGCCCCATTCTTTTGCAAGTTGTGGATTAAAGCAAATTGTGAGCCTCGGTTGTGCATCAAGAGATCTCACTTAGTCAGGTCTGTGTTCTGAGGTGACATCATTTGTAGCAGGTCAGCAGTATCTGGTGACAGTTGAATGACATCTTCTTTGGCCAAGAAATGGCTGTTTTCCTCCCACTGTCCAGTCCTGGTAATTTTACTTTAGAGTTCTTTGACTAAATGCCCTGTTTATTGAGAAGAACATAGCTAAAGTGGCAAAGACCTTCTTCATTTGAGAAATGAAACAAGAACTCTTTTTTTTAAAAAAAATACCATTTTGTATCTCAGAATGGATGATCCATGGGACAGATATGGTCCACTGGCACCCCGCATTTGGTCTCAAGAGAACTTCAACATTGCACCACCAAAATTCTCTTAACAAAACTACTGATTTCTCTTGGCAATATATTACAAAAGATGCCAAAAGGCTAAGAAATGAATGCACAGAACTTCTGGAAGGCAATATATTGGCAAAACTTTAAAGGATGGTTCAAAATATGTTCACTTCATCACTAGAAGTCTCCCACAGCCTGCCTGCTGGGCTGAAAACAAATTACAATGTAACCCGCTCCTCTTATATATATATCGGCATTTCCAAAATGGACCATTTACATCTCCTTTTTTAAAAAAAGTGATACCCACAATTACTCATTTTGTAGCACAAAAAAGCAAAAGTGCCTCAGCTGGTTTCTCACAGTAGTATTTAGAATGGAATGGAATGGAATACAATGCAATGCAATGCAATACAATGCAATGCAATGCAATGCAATGCAATGCAATACAATACAATACCTCTTTATTGGCCAAATGACATTGGACATACAATGAATTTGTATATGGTGCATAAGCTCTCAGTGTACATACAATCAATGTGATAAGCCATGATCATAGTCATTGTAAAAATACATTCATCATAAATAAAAGATACAACACACAGTGATAGTCATAGGATACTAAATAAGCAATCAACATAAATCATACTAGGATAAATAAACAATATAAATTGTGAGATACAAGCAACAAAGTTATAGCCATAAGAAGATAAGGAGATAGCTAATAGGAAAGATGATAATGATGATGATGATGATGATGATGATGATGATGATGACGACAACAACAACAACAACAACAACAATAATAATAATTCATGGAAACTTCAATGAATCTCTGGAAAACGAAGCTTATAGCTAATGAAGAAGAACTGGGTGAAGTTGAAATTAAACGAGGCATTTTCCAGGGTGATTCTCTTTCATCCCTACTTTTTATACTATCAATGCTACCACTGACAATCATTTTGAAGAAGATGAACTGTGGATACGAACTTGCAAAGAAAGGATTGAAAATCTCGCACTTGGTGTACATGGATGATTTGAAGCTGTTTGGTAAACAAAAGCTGAACTGAATTTATTAATTGAAAGCACAAAAGAATTTAGCCAAGACATTGATATGCAGTTTGGAATTGACAAATGTGCAACAATGGCAACCAAAGCAGGTAAGGTCATAGAAGATGATGGAATAGAACTTGAGAATGAAGAAATGATAAAACCAGAAGAAGACTACAAGTACTTGGGGATTTTAGAGGCCTCTGACTTAATGCATAATAAAGTCAAGGAATTAATTAGCAAGTACATTTGACGAATTCGCAAGATATTAAAGTCCAAATTGAGTGGAGGAAACATCATAAAAGCCAAAAATACTTGGGCTATACCTATGATTCGATACTCTGCAGGAATAATTGATTGGACCCAGTTGGAGTTGAACAATTTGGACAGAAAAACAAGGAAGCTTATGACAATGAATCATGCTTTGCACCCTAAAAGTGATGTTGACTACCAAGAGCAGAGGGTGGTCGAGGACTCCGACAAGTAAAACAGACTGTGGAAGAAGAAAAACACAGATTGAATGATTACATACAGAAAAGTGAAGAACGAATGATTAAGGGAGTAAATAAAGAAGGCCTTTTAAAGACAACTAAGTCAAAAGCTGAATATAAGAAAGAAGTAATTGAGAAACGAGCTGAAAATTGGAAAAACAAAGCTATGCATAGCCAATACTTGAAAAGTATTGAAGACAAAGCTGACCAAAAGCTTGAAAACTTGGAACTGGTTAAGATCAGGAGCACTGAAAAAAGAAACAGGAGGCTTTATTTTGGCAGCTCAAGAACAAGCCCTAGCCACAAACTGCATGAAGGCAAAAATTCAACATGTTACCACCAACAGCAAATGTTGCCTCTGTAATGAGAAAGACGAGACAATCGACCACTTGATCAGTGGATGCAGCAAAATTTCACAAACTGACTACCTACAACGCCATGCTAAGATCATTCACTGGAAATTGTGCCAAAAGTTTGGATTTGAGTACAGCAAAAACCACTGGGAACATCAGGTTCAGAAGGTTTTAGAGAATGAGAAAGTCAAGATCTTGTGAGACTTCAGAATTCAGACTGACAGGCACTTGGCCCACAACACACCTCACATAACAATAGTTGGGAAAAAAAACTATGGTTCATTGACATTGCAATACCTGGAGATGCACGAATTGAAGATAAACAGCAAGAAAAAAATCACAAAGTACCAGGACTTGCAAATTGAAGTTGAGTGACTGTGGAAAAAGAAATTGTGTGTTGTCCCAATTGTAATTGGAGCCCTTGGAGCAATACCTAAAGGGCTATCTCGCTATTTGTAAATTTTAAATTTATCACACTTGAACGTTCTGATTCTACAAAAAACCACCCTACTTGGAACAGCTTATATCCTCCGACGTTACCTTAACAGTTCCTAGGTCCTTGGTTAGGACTCGAGCTGTTGAACTACCAACCAGCCCCAAAGGCTGTGAATCTCACCAAAGATTAACCACATAATAATAATAATACAGCCTTACTAGATAGTTTGACAGTGTTGTGGGAATTAATTGTTTATCAGAGTGATGGCATGGGGAAAAAACTTTCCTTGCGTCAAGTTTTATCTTAAGGAAGCAAATTTTAGTACCCAGTTGTCAAATCCTACAGTGGATAAGTTTACTTGTGCACATGATATAGAGAAACTGAACAATTAAAGAGTTAAACTTCTCGCCCCACACCCACTCCCAAAAAAGAGTCTGATGTCCGCTAAAAAACTAAAACAGTAGAACAGCTAGTGGAGATTCAATAGGATCTCTCTCTCTCTCTCTCTCTCTCTCTCTCTCTCTCTCTCTCTCTCTCTCTCTCTCTCTCTCTCTCTCTCTCTCTCTCTCTCTCCCCGTCCCTCCTTCCCTCCCTCTCCCTCTCTCCCTTCCTCCCTCCCTCACCTCCTCTCTCCATAATTTCTATAAGGTGGATTGATTTTTATGAAAACCTAATCCAGAAAATTCACATTGTAAATGCTGAAGAAAAAAAAGAGAGACACTGCTCATGACGGACAACCCTTACAAAATATTCAATTCTTTGAGGGAGTCGTGATCCTTTAGGACCATGCACTTGAGAATATTTCATTGCATTCCGATGGAAAACTAAAGTCTAATTTGTAGTGTGCACAAAAAGTCCTTGGAAACCAAGAAACATGTTTGAGCCATTTGCTTCTATCTCCAGATCTCAGTAGAACCTGTGCATCACAGTGTCTGTTCAATTGGTCTGATGGGATTTCTTACATGTTCAGAGTTAAAAACAGATGGCTCTGTATTTTTAAATAAAATTCTCTCATCTTCTCTATTCCTTTTCAAAAGTGGGTGGGAGAGTCTTTTAGGAGAGCAACATTCCAGTACTCACAATATGGTTCACTGCTGAATAGTTTATGAATGGCAAAAACTGTTAATACATTTTAAAAGTGCACAACTTTTGAAATACACAAACCCATTGATGAAAATGACATTCTGTGCAGTTTTGTTTTTCGACTAATGCAACATCTGTTAGCTGATGCCACTGATGTTGTGATAGTTTCATGTATGCTTCCCATCTTTTTATTCTGATTAATCTAATGAATTGTTAAATTCTTGTTGTCTGGAGCCCTTTCTTCACATACTTACTGGATTTAAATTGTTTTGGGCCATTTGGGCATAATTAGTTCATTCAATGACATTTAGAAGTGTTTGTTTGTTTATTTATTTCTATTCCTACCCTGCTGCAGACTTCCTTTTTAAATAGGCCCTTAGGGCAGCGCTGAAATGAGTGAAAAATACATTAAGATAATTACAGATATCAATAAAACATAACAATTAATTACAGGTTGAAATGGAACACAGAGGAGAAAACAATAGCAACGGATCATCAGAAGATGGTAAATTATTGTACTCTCATAAATGTCTGCTGCAAAAGCAAGACACCCCCCCCCCCCAAAAAAATAATGAAATGGTTTGTCAAGTTTCCTTGGAAGGGGTTTCCATTAAGAGCATTCAGAAGTGTCCATTGAATCTGTCGGTTGTGTTGGGATGGTTCATTGTGGCATGACGATACAACTCTTCCTTTATGTACATGATCACCCCATCATAATACATATAACAAAGGAGCACCACAGAGTTGTTACAAGTTTAATTCTTTGTCTCCAATGGTACCATTGCTAAGAAGTCCTGCTCCTTAATTTTGGAATTGTTACCAAAATGTTCTTACCTTACGCATCCACTGAGCCTGGCCAGTTTCTTATTTTGCAACCAATACTAAAGTAACACCTAAAGCTCAGAAAGCTGAAACTATCCAAGGAGCTGCTGATTCAGTTCTACAGAGGGATTATCGAATTTGCCATCTGCACCTCTATAACTGCCTGGTTTGGTTTTGCAACCCAACAAGACAGATACAGACTTCAGAGGATAATCAGAACTGCAGAAAAAAAGAATTGCTACCAACCTGCTTTCCACTGAGGACCTGTACACTGCATGAGTCAAAAAGAGGTCTGTGAAAATATGTACAGACCCCTCACATCCTGGACAAATTGTTTCAACTCCTACCCTGAAAATGACGCTATAGAGCACTGCACACCAAGACAACTAGACACAAGAACAGTTTTTCCTGAACACCATCATTCTGCTAAACAAATAATTCCCTCACCACTGTCAAACTATTTACTAAGGCTGCATTACTGTTACTACAATCTTCTCATCATTCCTATCACCCATCTCCTCCTACTTATGACTGCAGGACTGTAACTTTGTTGCTTGTATCCTTACAATTGATATTGGTATTGATTGTTTCCTGATTGCTTATTTGTACCCTATGACTATCATTAAGTGTTGTACCGTATGATTGGTAATGAATGTATCTTTTCCTTTATGTACACTGAGAGCCTATGCACCAGAGACAAATTCCTTGTGTGTCCAATCACACTTGGCCAATAAATAATAAATAAATAATAAATATTACCATAAATAATTCCAAATTTATCATTTGAATTTTTCTCACTTTGTAATGTTGATGTGAATCACATCATTGTAGAGTCCAGGCCCCCTTCACACCTAAGGTTTGCAATAGCTTTAGAGTAACACTGTTCCTTTTATGTATGCGATTAAGGAGTATAATTAAGGTGCTCATTAAGTTTCACGTCCGCCTATTAGGATATATGAAATTAAGGATGATGATGACGATGGTAATGATAATGATATGCCCATGGTAGAGATAATAAAAATAATAACATAGTTTACTTTCAAGTTTTTCAGACATTGATCGAACCTATAGAGAAACAATAGGGGAAAGATGGTGCTACTAGAAACAGAAAAGTAATGTATGAATAGACTTAAAATAATAATAAATGAGGTAAGTCAGTGCAGACTAATGGGAGAATTCCACATTCTTTTCTGTGTATTCCAAAGAGGGAGAGATGGAGATATCAGCACCTTCACACCAGACACATTTAATGTATGCTGTGGGTGTAACTTTACCATTTATGGACTCCAGGGTGGGATAAATATGGAAGCAGGAGAACAGCAGGGTGGAAATAAGAAATGAGAGCATTGTCTATCAATTAATAAAAGACTTTGCATGGCCATCATGATAGGTTAAGTCCGGAAGTGGGTTCCTACCAGTTCAGACTGGTTCAGTAGTAACTCGGCCTGCCATGCCCTCGAACTGTTTCTATTGGTGGCACCTATGGTGACTCCATCTTGCTTTTTGCTTCTGCACATGTGCAGAAGCATTTTTTACTATTGCGCATGTGCACGTGCAAAACACCCATGCGCCCAAAGCGCATCCCTGAGTGAATTGGCAGTAGCAGAAGCCAGAATCCACCCCTGGTTACAGCAACTCTAAAACATTTGTCTGTTTGTGCAGCCCTCTACCCACTTGACCTACATACACATCTACCAATGTGAGGGGAGGAATATAGTGAGGAAAAAAAATTAACTGCACCCACATTTAATGAAATGCTCATTGTGTTTTGCCATGCTCCATGTGAATATTGGTAAATCAGAACACCTGAAAGCAACTGACAAAGGAAGAAGCAAATGGCTACATTGAATATCTACCCATACCTATATCCACCCATTAAATCTCCAAGATACTCCCCATTATAACAATTCTGGGCAAAGGACATATTAATATTGGTTCCAAATAGTCTGCTATGTGGGATTTATAGAGGAGATGGTTTACAGTTAAAAACCCAGATTCTCAAAAAGGTGAACTCCATAATGCCTACATTAATGAAAGTTTGGGTGACAGGTATGTCTTCCTAATCATGTGGAAGGCTTCTGAGTAGTAATTGCAGAAACGTAGATAGGTAATTAAATAAAAGAGATTTAAAACTAATGCTTTGAATTGGCAAGCCATTCAACATTGCAAATACTCTATTTGCTTTATATATTTGAACTGTTCCTTGGCGCCACATCCCATAAACTCCCAGATTAGATCAAATGTGTTTGTGGAACAGCAGGTAAAGCCTCCTATATGCTTTTACACTCATAGAATAGAAATGGAATAATAGAGTTGGAAGAGATCTTGGAGGTCTTCAAGTCCAACCCCTGCTTAGGCAGGAAGCCCTCTACCATTTCAATCTCTTGTCCAATCTCTTCTTAAAACCCTCCAGTGTTGGAGCATTCACAATTTCTGAAGGCAAGCTGTTCAACTGATTAATTGTTCTAATTGTCAAGAAGTTTCTTCTTAGTTCTAGGTTGCTTCTCTCCTTGATTAGTTTCCATCCATTGCCTCTTGTCCTGCTGTGGAGAATAGCTTGACTCTCTCTTCTTTGTGGCAAGCTCTGAGATATTGGAACATTGCTATCATGTCACCTCTAGTCGGGGTGGACTTCAAAAATTTCAGCAATGGGTTGTCTGCTCAGTTGCTGGGTGGATGTGGCCATGGTAGACTTGATCTAGTCAGCCTTCTACACCACAGGAGGGGGGCATTTTTGCCTTTCCCAGGCTCCAGAGGCTTTCCTTGAGCCTTTGGGAGGGCAAAAACTGACTCCTGGGCTCTGGAGGCCTTCCAGGAAGCCCATTTCCCCCCCTCTCTAAACCCCCATGTGGGCCCTGCACTTACCTCACATCCAAAACGGGCTGCGTGGAGACTCCTGGGAGGGGTGTGGTTGGGTGGCAGGAGTGGAGCATGGTGGGCGGGGCCAGCCAGGGATGGGATTTGCAGGTTCTCCGAACCGGCCATAACTTTAGCTATGTGTTCTCCCAAACCCGGGCGAATCAGTAGCAGCCCACCCCTGCCTCTAGTCCTTCTTTTTCATTAAACTAGACATACCCAATTCCAGCTACCGTTCTTTATATATTTTATACAAGATGCAAGATATTATACAAATAAACATGACAAACAGTTCTCCATTTGCATCTCTGCTGAAGTTATTAAATCTGGCCTCTGCAGTTTGGGAAAACTAGCCCTTTTCTTTGGCCGTCTGCTTACCGCCAAGTACAAAATAATATGGATTCCCCATCTCCCAATAGAAAATAATGCAACCATTTCCTCCCTTGCCAGGACCAAGAACCAAAATATATCAGAATACCAATGGCATGATGCTATGCTTGTTAGTGTCACCAGCTGGGACCTTAAAACAGAATGCCAGGAATCCTGTGGAAAGAACATATTCTCATTAGATTTCTGGCCAAGTTTTACAGATGCTTTAATACCGAGCAAAGAATGAGGAAAACAGCATTTAACCACCAATATTCTGAGTTCTGTATAAATCATATGCTGAACCTTTGGATTTCCTCACTTCCCAGCTATTTGTTTTAAATGAAGGACCAGAGGGAATGGGTTTGAATTTAGGACTAGCCTTTTTATGAAGTTTCTGCTTTTCAACCAAATGAGACATCAGAGAACAATCACATATTAACACTGCTTGAAGTGCATCACTTTATATTATAAACAGAGGATTGTGTGCATATGAGCTTCCTGCCTAGCTATTTTTAAATTCCCTGTGTGCAAAAAAAACCTAGTTTGCCGGAAAGAAAACCTTTATTCCTAATATACCAGCTTTCTATAGTCGGGATTTTTTTTTCCAGTTAGCGAAGCGGTGGCGCAGTGGTTAGAAGGCAGTACTGCAGGCTACTTCTGCTGTCTGCAGTTCGGCAGTTCAATCCTCACCGGCTCAAGGTTGACTCAGCCTTCCATCCTTCTGCAGTCAGCAAAATGAGAAGCCAGATTGTTGGGGGCAATATGCTGACTGTAAACTGCTTAGAGAGGGATGTAAAGCAGTATATAAGTCTAAGTGCTATTGCTATTCACCAGGCAGTCTTCTTCCTATGTTTAGACCTAATAAAATGGAGAAAGAAATATAGAAGGGTTAGCCTCAGAATTAAAAGTCAGATTCCTCAAATGTTCTCAAGAGGAACTGGTTTTTTTTTAAACTTTACCCCTTGTTTAACAAAATAACCAATATTATCATACATATATGCTGGCTTGATGACATTAGCTAACCAACTTTGACTTCAGAAAAACTATCCTGAGTTACATGGACAGAACATCATCAGGAAATGCCAATATAAAATAGTTCTTTTATCCAGTCTCCAAACTTCCGATTTCAGTCAATAGTGGTAAGATATAATCACTATCTCTTGGGAAAATAAAGTTAAAATGTTAGTCACAAGCCAAAGCATATAAATCCAGTTGTGGTGCAATAAAGCACATGGACCTTTTGAAACAATGCAGCTAGAAACAGCCAGTGCACAGAATAAAGCAGTGTATTTGATACAGAAACCAGATCTTCTGAACATACACTTTTTGTTTCAAACTCATCACCTTAGGATTTCCTGTTTAAGAAGATTCCTAGGTTTGTAAGTGACTACACAATTCATGGATGCCTGACCAATCCTGGAGGACTATCTTGCTATTCTAAGGATGATCAAGCATCCATAGATTTCCCTTGTCTCTGCTAAAATGGTGAGCAGTAGAGAAGAGAAGATGTTTTTTCTCCTTACCTTTATCGTGGCTCAAAGGAGAGATGTTCAGGTAGACATGGCAAGCACAGGACAAGGAGCATTAGCATGCTAATGCTTAGCTTAGTTTCCTAGATAGCATACTCGTCTCACCTGAAGCCCATTAGGGCCAAATCTTTCCACATGATCAGTTGTGATCAAGTCTGGATGCAAGGAACATTCCGCTGTGAAAACATATCCTCCAAGTGGATTAATGGATGTGAAAAATGTGGCAATTTAGAGTTTACTTTTGTGTGAAAAACAATGTGTGTAAGGTCCTCCCTCGCATCCCTACTCAAGAAAGTAACACTCTTGAAATGAAGTATTTCAAAAGGGACATTTTATTGAGTAGAAGTGATAGCAGAACAAAAGCAAAGCAAACTCTGAATTCCCTCAGGCAATACAGTTAGATATAAGGCATTAGAAACCCCTCCCTCCAGTCTGATGTGGATTCAGCCAATCCACAGGTGTGGAGATGTTGTAATGGCCTTCATGAGAACTTAGATAAGCCAGCGTTCTCAGGGTCATCTTCCACCAGCTTTTAGAGTGAAACAACCCACATGACCCTCCCCCTAATATATTCCCCAAAAGCATTTCCCCAAAATGCTCTCCGCATTTTGCTTGAATGTTTCCAAGTCCTCTGGTCCCCTTTGCTGAACCTCAGCAAATGCCTTTCTTGTTGAGGAAAGTTATGATTCTCTCCAAAAGACACATTCCAAAATAAAAAATAGTTATCTGCCCAGGACAATTAATCATTCCCTCCCAACAAAGGAAAACTTTAGATTTCCATGCATTTATCAGGACCACGACATTTGTTGAAATCCAATGTGTCAAACATTCCTGTTTGAGCAATCCAAAAATTTAACTACAAGTAAAGGGTCTTCTCCTTGGTCTTTAGCAATTTGGATGATTTATTGACCAACAGTTGCCTTTATATCCACCAGGACAGATAGACTATTTCCCTATGGTAATGGAAGGACTAATGCTTTTTGCAAAGGTCTTTGAATTTATGTGAATTCCTCGATAGGTGGAATAGTATGCCTTCAGGGAAGTTATATTCATTAGGGCTTTGCATGGCTTGAACATGATTAGAAATAAGTTCCTTCAAAACTTGCAGAGGATAACACCTCTCTGGTATTCATTAAACCAGTCCATCTTTTTTCATGTTTCTGAGCAGGTCTGGAAAAAATGATGTGCTTTAATGAATAATGCTATGCATTTGCACTTGTACAGTGTCCAAAGCACGTTCTGGCTCATCATTTTTGAACTGTGCACATCTCTATATCCTTAAAGAACGGCTGGGTTAAAATAATGCAAATTGCTACACTTGACTGTTTCTTAATGCTGCAAAATGATAACATGACAGTTTTAAAATGGTGCCTTAAACAGGGAAGACTCGGCTATCTCATGACAAATAATAGTGGCAACCAAACAAAATTTAGCAACTTTCTTCAAGGTCAAGTCTGAAATGTATGATAGGAGGCAGGGGTGGGCTTCAAACATTTTAGCAAGAGGTTCTCTGCCTGGTTGCTGGGTGAGCGTGGACATGTTGGTCTCCTTCCCCATGACGGAGAAGACATTTTTGCCTTCCCCGGGCTCTGGAGACTTTCCTTGAGCCTCCGGAAGGGTGAAAATGGCCTCCCCAAGCTCTGGAGGCCCTCTGAAGGCCAGAAATGGGTCCATTTCCAGCCTTTCTGAACTTCCTGTAGGCCTGTTTTTGCCCTCCCTGAGCCTTCGCGTGCTTTGCACTTACCTGCATTCAAAACAGGACATGTGGCAACTTCTGGGAGCGGAGGGGTGGTGTTGGTGTGGCAATCCAGGAGTGGGATTTGGAGATTCTCCGAACTGCACAGAATCTTTGCTAGAGGTTCTCCTGAACCCATGCAAACCCCCAGCAGCCAACCCCCGATTAGGAGGGGAAGCGCAAGATCAGCAGTTATGTTGCTGTATTTGGTTTTTTAAAAAAAGGCTTAATCATACCTTTATGCCAATTTCAATGAAGGGCTATTGACCGGATTTCCTCCAAAGAATGTTGCCGTGAACTTCTGTAGATGATCTGCTGACTTTAGTTTCCAAAAGATACAAAGGTAAGATATCAGGTCTAGCTAAAGTAAACACTTTTCTGTATTTGGGGTGTAAAATGGTCAGATATTTAGTGAATTCAAATGATGTCCTTAGCACGCTGAAATTGAATCCTTGTAATGTAAAGCTTAGGTCCTTTTGTAAGTCTAGGCTGAGAATCAACTGTTTTATTTCCAGTAGAATTAAATCATAGGGGGTGGAGACTTGATATTCCATGGACATCCAGAGCGTTAACTCAAACTTTATTTCAAAGTTAAGTTATCATCTAAAGTCAAAGAAACTTCAAAGATGAGGGGTTCAGTTCAACATTTCTGATGGCAAAGTTGAATTATTTATTTATTTCATGCCACCCATCTTCCTGCAAGGTGATTCTGGGCTGCTTACATGTTATAAAACAAATAAAAATAATTAAAATATTCAAGCATGAAAAGCACTCGGATTAAAATATTATTAGAAACTGTACTAAAACCAAAACTAAAAGAGCTAAGAGACAGATGGGATGAGGATGAGGTCTTGTTAATCCACCAGCCACTTCCAGTGATGAGTACTCCCTTTGAGGCTCCAGGTCAACTGGCAAAGCCAGGTCTTAGTGCCCTTCTGGAAGGCCAAATGGAAGGGGACAGTTCTTACCTTGGATAGTAGGGTGTTCCACAGGGATGGGGCCATACCAGAAAAGGCTTTCTCCAGGGGTGGTCTTCAAAATTTCAGCAACGGGTCCTCTGCCTGGCTGCTGTATGGACATAGCCATGGTGGGTGTGACCTAGTCAACCTCCTTCACACGGGGAGGGGGGCGTTTTTGCCTTACCCTGGCTCCCGAGGCTTTCCTTGAGCCTCTGGGAGGGCAAAAACTGCCTCCCCTGGGCTCTTGGAGGCCTTCTGGAGGCTGGAAATGGGCACACTTCTGGACTTCTGGAACTTCTGAGAGGCTCATTTTCCCCCTCCCTGAGCCTCCGCGTGGGCCTTGCATTTACCTTGCATCCAAAATGGGCCGTGTGGAGACTCCTGGGAGGGCTGGGCTGGGCTGGGAGGGGCTGGGTGGACTGGGTGGGGCCATCCAGGGGTGAGATTTTCTGGCTATAATGTTAGCTACGTGTTCTCCTGAACCCAGGCCCTCCGTAGCAGCCCACCCTTGCTTTTCTCCTTGACCTTAGCAGATGGGATCTCTAGCAGGTCTCTTCCACTGGCACAACTGGGGCTTTTACCATTGAGGAGAGATGGCTTCTCAGTTATAAATTAGCAGTTAAATCAGTCTTAATAAAGAGGGGGGAAATTTGAGTTGGGGTCTTAGACATTTGATTGAACAACTTCTATAACTGCGGTATAAAGCAAAAAAGCAACAACACTTCATGTGGTTGCAATGGTCTCCTGTGATGAGGATACTCCTGCAATTGAAGAATATGCAGACACGTACAAATTTCAGACCAACATCCTCCAGAAAAATAGTTGGTAATATAGCAGATTTTGAAGCATCTTCAAGGTCTTCACTTTCACATAACCTCATCAATTCAAGTTGACAAGGCCAAGGAAATCATTAGTAGCTATTAGGTTATTTTAATTGGTTATTTCAATAAGTATATTGTGTATTCTGAGTTTTTTCAGCAGATCCTTTGGAGCAAATGTGGTCTGAAGACGATTGAATTGATCCCTTTTGACCAATTCATCTTTCAGACTAGGCATATTACAACAGCTGGTGCTTTCATTTCTTCCTATGATTGGTATAGATTGTTCATTATGCAAAGATATTGGTTTCATGATGACGGGAGTTAGTGTTCAGAGGGCCAGTCCTGACCCAGGTTGGAAATATTCATTCAGACAAAGTTGAATAATCTAGTCAGAGCGAGTGTGTATAATAGGTATGATAATGAGCTAGGATTGGACAAATCCAAGTTCAAATTTACCCTTAGTAAATTTCAATAGAAATAGAAAATAAATAGAAGTAAATGTAGATGTCTATAAAATAGAAATATACTGAATGATTGTGCTAGCCATTCAACAAAATAGTTGTTGGGGGAATAAAATGAAGGGAGACCCTAAGCTACCTTGAGGTTTTGAAGTAAAGAGGGAGACAACTTTAACAAATAAATCAAGGGGCGAACCAGTTATAATCAGCTCTGTTTCATTTTATACATTAGTGATTTTATCACTAAATACAAGTCTTGTTTTAAATTATCTATGAAGCAAGTTCTAAATCAGACTCACCTAGTTATGATCAGCAGGACTCAGAAACCAAAGGAAGGTTGGACAATTTGCAGGAATGGTCGATTCATTGTTATTTTCCTTCAAATTTGCTATTTTTTGTGCTTTGATCATTGTTACTTTAGGAGGAACTTGATTTTGCCTGTTGAAATGCATACTCTTGAATTAATGTTTTAGAAAAATATTTGCTCCACAGAAGTGTAAAGGTAAACATTTGCAGCTGGATAAGAAAGGAGGAGAAAGAGAGAGGGAGGGAGGGAAGGAGGGAGGGAAAGAAAGAAAGAAAATGATACCATTACAAATAGCTTGATGGAGTCCTTTAAAGCAGGAACATCAGCTTTGATACTCTAAAAGTGACTACCCAGAGATTTAAATTTGAAGCTAAATTGTTTGTAGTTCTCTGCCTGTAGTTATAAATCCTGGTGATAGACATAAATCAATGTACAATGCAGTTCAGGTATAATGGATGTAAAAATCCCCCGACAACATATTGATGTCCTAAGCTGTCAGTACTTGACCACTCAAAGTGGAATACACAGACTTGGCTTGCTAATCTGAAATGCAAATATAGCAAACTGACAGGCTGGGTTTTTGTGCAGTTATTTCAGCTGGGAAGCACTGCAAGGCATCATAAGCCTCCCTATTTTGTATAATTTATGTAAATGCTTTAAAAAAAACCACCCTATTCTGCTCTGAGAAATCTCCTGATAACATGGCATGTTCTTTGGATTTTCAACCAGTGGGCTGGCTGCTATTTCCTTCTGTTATTAAGAGATTAGTTTCATCTGTGATTAGACCCACCTCTTTGAAATTTGATCACGGATCTCATGGAGTTTCCTGCAAAGATATGCCTTAATGCAGGGAAATTTAAGCTGCTTCTCGTGAAACAATTTTACAGGTCAGAATGGAACACTTATTAATTTGTTAGGCTGGTGCTGAATTAATAAAGAGGAAGCACAATATGACTGTACAAGATAGGAATAAACAAAATCATTTCTTTGTGCAGACATTTGGAAAGAGGGACCTTGTGAATGACGGAGCCGTTATGGGCTGAAAGTTCTTTGTAAGGTCTAACATCTTTTGTAAGCTAGGGCTCATGGGTGTAGGAAATGTTAAGAAAGACATATTTCTTTTTTTTTTCAAATTACATAAAATTTATTTTTAAGTGGAAATAAATATCCGGTATATATGCATATATGTGGTTTATGAGTGTGCTTTAAAAATGTTTTCTTTATATTAAATTTACATGTCCCCATCTCGCTATCTCAAGGGACTCTGGATGACTTCATCATTTATCAGGCAATGGATGAAATAAATTGGTTTTTCATCCTATTGCTCTTCTAGGTAACCATGATTTCAGATTACTTGGGTCTAAAAGCAGGAAGCTTGATCATGTGCTTCCCACTGATTTCATCGCAGCTGAACTCCTACTTCCTTTAAGGTTTTCATTCTACTCTTTTCCTCTTCTGCATCCAATCCAAATGAATTTTTATGCTCTTAGAAATTCACTAAGGTACACAAGACCAGTTTAAGAATCTTTAAGTAGCTAAGGACATGTGAGGGCATGGCGGGGAAAGGAAGCTCATTACTAAGAGCCATGGTGGCACAGTGGTTAGAGTACAATACTGCAGGCTACTTCTGCTGACTGCCAGCTGCCTGCAATTAGGCAGTTGAAATCTCACAAGGCTCAAAGTTGACTCAGCCTTTCATCCTTCCAAGGTCAGTGTTTTGTCCTCGCACGTACGACTGACAGCCAGCAACATCCAAGCCGTGCCTGATTGGCTAAGGTGCGGCTGGCTGAGTGCGGGCTGTCAGACGCGCAGCTATTGTCCACCTTGCTTGAGAGCTCCATATAAATAGCTGTCAAGCAGGGCGGGGTCCCGATCTACTGCTTACTAGTTCTGTGTTCTGCTCTGTTTGAATAAAGCTGTTTAGAGTTACCTCAGGAGCCTCCTGCCTTGTTATTCCTCGGTCCACTTCAGTCAGTAAAATGAGGATCTAGATTGTTGGTCCTGACCCTCTTGGGCGCTCTTAATTGGTTGTATAGTGGACTGATAACTGAGATACAGTGGTACCTCAGTACTCATTATTAATTAATTCCGGGAGACACGATGAATACCAAAAATGATGAGTACCGAACAATTTTTTGATATAAGGAATAATGTAGTGAGTCACAAGGCAGCCAACACCGACAAGTTCTAGCTTGTGTGTTGAGTACCAAACAAACAATGAGTACCAGGACAATTTTTTTGCATCAGAATGCATTGAGTAACATTGAATGTATTGGATGTGATGAGTTTCAAAGCAGTTGAATACCAAGGTACCATTGAATGTTTTTATTGTGATATTTATGTTGTGAGACTATTGTTATTTTTACTATTTTATATTTGGTTATTTTATAGTTTATGGTTTATGGTGCTGTGAGCCATTCCAGGTCTTGGGTGGAGTCATCGTGCAAACAATTATAAATAAATAAACAACAAACAAAAAATGAGATCATTCTCCTAGGCAGTATTTTTAGCGCTCAAGATTGCATGCAAAAATTCCTTCTAGATGCTTCTTTAATTCTAGTTCAGTATCTGTGAGTATTCCACTCTAATTTCAGTTTAACATCTCATTTTGCAGGAATTCATCAGCCATATTAATCTGGGGCGATGTCCCTCCAAACCTGATGTTGTATTCAATTTCCAAATTTTTTAAACTGGTCCTGGATGCAGATTGTCTACAGGAATGGATAGCATTTCAGATCCAATGCTGAAAAAGGTGCATTGGAGAGAACCTGCCAGTGTAATAAAGTCACAAGATCCAAGGAAAAGATATGGAGTTCCTGAGAGGATACAACAAGAGGTTCGGGCATAAGCAAATCACTTCCTCAATTATTAATTTCTTACTTTGCTAAGGAACTCCAATGTGCTTTGATAAGAATTTGAATTTGATTCTTAGTCTAACATTTTAATTATGATACTGAGATAGATTTCCAAATAAAACAGAATCATGAATGATTCCCAGGATGTGTCCCAGGATGATGTTGCTAGATCAAATCAGGATTGGTCACCAGGACCATTCTTCCAAGCTTTCAAACTCATACTGGAGCCCATCTTCAAGGAACTTCTCTTTGCTGGAATACATGCTTTGGGCTATTTTGTAAATCGTATATATGTGATGACTTCCTATTGGTTGATTGGTGTGCTGATGGTTGGGTGATTGGCTATTTCCTTGTGTTGCCAAGTCCTTGGCTCCTGAGTATTTATTAAGCTGGTGGTAAATCAGCACTCCTGTTAATTGACAAGGTGCCTGTTTCCCAGGCTTCAGTCATTTCTACCAATCAGTCAATAGAAAGGCACCACATAAATACAACTCAGAGAATAATCCAAAGCATGTATTCCAGTAGAGAGAAGTTCCCTCTTTCCAGCATGAGTCCAAAAGCTTGGAAGACCGATCCAGATTTAATTTTGCAAAACAAAGTCAAACCTAATACTTTGTGCACATTAAATGATTAACTCTGAGAATATTTTTGAGGTACATCAAATTATTGCTTCTAAAAGGACCAACTTAGAAATTGCTAGAATAGAAAATATCTATAGAGATTCTGTCAGCCAGGCCATGGTTGTCCCAAGGGTGCTTTTTCAAGAGGCAACTGGACTTTCTGGTTTTTTTAAAAAAGACGGTACACTTCTCATCCAAGAAGTTGTTTCAGTTCTTCTCCAACTTTTCTGGAAATCATATTCCCTCACCATTTGAAGGGTGTTCATCCCAAAGTGCATTGCTAAATGTCTATTGAGATTCTCAGTCATCCAGGTCATGGTTATTCCAAAGGTGTTTTTTCAAGAGGCAACTGGACTTTATGGTTTTTCTTTGAAGGTGTTTTGTTTCTTATCCAAGAAGCTTCTTTAGGAGAGCTGAAGAAGCTTCTGGGATGATAAATGAAACATCTTCAAAGAAAACCCAGAAAGTCCTGTTGCCTCTTAAAAAAGCACCTTTGGGACTAGAACAGAAAAATAATCCTTTCGTTGAAAAGAAACAGGGGATACTGTTTCATTAATAAGAACTGTTCAGGTCATTCCGAAGGTATGTTCTGGCCATTAATATTGATTTTTTTTTTTTGCTTTTATAACTAGTAGGCTATTCAATAAATAGAAGTAATGACTCTTGTAGAGCAATTCCTATCTCTCAACACTACGGTTCCTGACTTGCTCACTTGACCAGTGCCAGCGTAGGTTCTTTGTTTCTGTCTCCTTTCACATAACCCTATAAATAGAAGCTACTTTTGTTTCCCTTCAATTGTAAAATGGGATGCTGTATTATAAATGGGTTCTGCAAAAATGTCACCGTCTCCTGGCAGCTAGTCCTACAAAAACCTGCTTTTTAAAAAGCTATTATCAATATGTGGCTCCTGGTATTATCCCTGTGACGAAAGAGTCAGTGGGGCAAACTGAAAATAATAGCCACTGCTGCATTCATAAAAACTCTCTGGCGTTGGCTATCGATTTATATTACAAACACGATGGGTTTGTCAGTCAATGTGTGTTTAACAACAACAACAACAAATCCAAACAACAGGAGAGGGGTTTTTTTCCCCCTCATCAACATCAAAACTACCACAAAAAAGCAAAATCATCTGGAGGGAAAAGAGGTTACAAAACAAATCATGTCATATAGATCAGGGGTCCCTAAACCCCAGGCCACAGACCAGTGGTGGGTTTCAAATATGGTTTGAACCTACTCTGTGGGTGTGGCCTCCTTTGTGGGAGTGGCTTGCTGCCCATATGACCGGATATGAACATGCCGACGACACTTGTCAGAACCACCTTAAATTACCTCATACACAGCACTGGCATGCATAAGAATATGATGTAAACTTGTTTTCTAAAAGGCATCTTTGGTTTGCGTTAAAACAACTTCAACACACGCAATGTTCTGATTGCACCACAAACGCAGTACTCATCCTTACCTTTCACAGAGGCACTGAGTTTTATAAATATGAGCATGATAGTGTAGAATAATCATATCCAAGGACCAGTGGTGGGTTTCAAAAAAATTTGGAACCTCTTCTGTAGGTGTGGCCTGCTTTCCGGGTCCACTGGTGGAACCTCTTCTAACCGGTTTGGTAGATTTGATGAACCAGTTCTACCGAATAGGTGCGAACTGATAGGAACCCACCTCTGCCACAGCCCGGTCCTGGTCCGTGGCCTCTTAGGAACTGGGCCACGCAGCTGGAGGTGAGCCATGGGCGAGTGAGCAAAACTTCATCTTCCTATGTACGGGATTTAGGCTGCATATAAAAACATTCCCCTTGGTCCATGAAAAAATTGTTTTCCACAAAACCCATCCCTGGCACCAAAAAGGTTGGGGACTGCCAATATAGATGAAGGAAGACCTGGGTATTTTACAGCTCTTGTGCCACAACTTTGGCTGTCCCTGTCAGGCCCTTGTGGGTTGCTTTTTGACTGCTCTTTTTTTTTGCAATTTATGTAGCAATAGCACTTAGACTTATATGCCGCTTCACTAAGGTCACCAGATTTTCAGATTGGTAAAGAGGGACACCTTTGACTGGGGGGGGGGGGGGCTTGATTAAAAATTTTATACGGAAAAATTATACAGAAAAATTATGGACTGTGCCGAAATGGATAAATTAATGAAAGAAATACAGCTGGGTGAGCTCTCCGGTGCCCCGCGCTTTCCTGCCTCCTTCCATCACAAACCAGATCATAGACAGTGGTCACATTGAGGAAATGGGGATTTTATAGTATCCTTCCCCTGGAGTGGGGAGGGAATGGGGATTTTATAGTATCCTTCCCCTGGAGGGGGGGAGGGAATGGGGATTTTGCAGTATCCTACCCCAGGAGGGGAGATGAAATGGGGATTTTATAGTATCCTTCCCCTGGAGGGGAGAGGAAATGGGGATTTTGCAGTATCCTATCCCTTGAGGGGGGGAGGGAATGGGGATTTTGCAGTATCCTACCCCTGGAGTGGGGAGGGAATAGGGATTTTATAGCATCCTTCCCCTGGAGGGGAGAGGAAATGGCGATTTTGCAGTATCCTACCCCTGGAGGGGGGAGGGAATGGGGATTTTGCAGTATCCTTCCCCTGGAGTGGGGAGGGAATCGGGATTTTATAGTATCCTACCCCTGGAGTGGAGAGGGAATAGGGATTTTATAGTATCCTACCCCTGGAGGGGGGAGGGAATGGGGATTTTGCAGTATCCTACCTCTGGAGTGGGGAGGGAATGGGGATTTTATAGTATCCTACCCCTGGAATGGGGAGGGAATGGGGATTTTATAGTATTCTTCCCCTGGAGGGGAGAGGAAATGGGGATTTTGCAGTATCCTAACCCTGGAGGGGGAGGGAATGGGGATTTTGCAGTATCCTACCTCTGGAGTGCAGAGGGAATGGGGATTTTGCAGTATCCTACCCCTGGAGTGGGGAGGGAATAGGGATTTTATAGTATCCTACCCCTGGAGTGGGGGGGGAATGGGGATTTTATAGTATCCTTCCCCTGGAGGGGAGAGGAAATGGGGATTTTGCAGTATCCTACCCTTGGAGTGGGGAGGGAATGGGGATTTTAAGGGTGCGGAGGACGTGCCGGCTCACTGATTCTCCCCAACTCGGCGATTTTCCTCCTTTCCAGCTGGGTGGCGGGAGTGCCTGGGATCTCCCTAGGTCAAAGCCGAGAGGAAGGGGGGAGATTCCATATGAAGGCATCCCGAGGCTGTACTTTAACGCCTGTGGGAAGTTTGGGGGGGGGGGGACTGAATCTTTTCCCTGGCTTCTCCGAGCTTCGTTCCTCCTGCTTCCACTCCTTCAGCTGGAGACAATTACACACACACACACCCCAAAGAATCCCAGGCACACAAACAAGCAGCTTCCCCACCACGGGTTTTGTTCTTAACCGACAGCGGGCAAAGGGAATAGAGAGAAGCCACGGTGAGGCTACCTTTTGTGGGGAGAGCAGGAGCTTGGCCAACCATGGAAAGGTGCCCTGGGGCTGGGATCCAAGGCACGCTTAACTACGCGAGGAATTTGTGCGGACCCGCCGGGGCGTGGGAACTGAGGAGAAGAATAGAGGGGGGCGTGGGTTGTAGATCCCTTGTAGGAGGAGGGGAGGAAAATGGCTCCGCGGGTGGGGGAGGGGAGGAAAATGGGGGACGCCACGGAGGTCAAGGAGATGAAGAAGACCTTCATTGTGCCAGCCATCAAACCCTTCGGATCACTATGATTTCGCCGCCGCCATTTGCAAGGAGTGGGAAGGAGAGGAAGGAAGGAGAGGGGGGGAAGGAAAAGAAGAAGGGATCTACATGGCTCTCCAGCCAGAGGGAGCCACGCGGGGGGGGGGGAATGGGCATCTGTCAAAACCCTGAAACCCATCTCAGCCTCGGGTGGCTGCGGCAGAAGCAGCGACCGCGGGGGCGACGCTTCACTGGGAGCGATCTCTCTTTCCCCGCTGCATAGGGATGTGGGGAAAGGGCTCGGGCAACCAGTTTTCTCTCCCCCCTTCTTTCCTTCTCTCTCTCTGCTCTGGGAAAGAAGCAGCGCTCTGGCGAGCCCCGAGAGATTCCCCCGTTCTCTCTTTCTCTCTCTTGCTCTCCCGGCCCTTCCAAGCTGAGGTGGCGGGGGCAGGAAGAGGAGTCCAGGGGGGGGAGGGAGGAAGGGGAGGCAGCTGCGGCGGCTGGGCGATGGCCAGCAGCGGCCGAAGCAAGGGGAGGGAGAGCGAGATTTTGGCGAGGCGGCCGCGGGAAGGACCGAGGGAGGAGGAGAGGACGGGGCTGCTTGGGAACGGAGAGGACCAGGGCGTGGAAGGAAAGAGCAGCGTGCGCCCAGCCGCCGCCACCGCCTCCACTTCGGAAGGTTCCTCCGGCGGATTGTCTTCCCCGCGCCGCCCTCACTCTGGGAAAGGAGCAGTGTTCCGGCGAGCCCTGAGAGATTCCCCCGTTCTCTCTCTCTCTCGCTCTCCCGGCCCTTCCAAGCCGAGGCAGCGGGGGCGGGAACAGGAGTCCAAGGGGGAGGGAGGGAGGAAGGGGAGGCAGCGGCGGTGGCTGGGCGATGGCGGGATGGAGGGAAGCGAGGCGCCACCAGTGGTGGGAAGTGACCACGAGTCAAAAGAAGGGAAGCGACCATGAGGGAAAGAAGGTGGCGGGGGGACCCGCAGCTCGGTGGGCGTCTCCTCGCGGGACGGAACCCTCTCTCTCTCTCTCTCTCTCTCTCTCTCTCTCTCTTGCCGCTGCCCCATCCTGTGGCTTCCACCATGGATGGGGAGGAGGAGGAGGTGGAGGAAGAAGAAGAGGAGGAAGCGGGACGAATCCTTTTGAGAGGGGATGGGCGCCACCTGGCAGACACAGAGAAAACTCTGCAGGGCGTGAAGGAAGCAGCGCGGCAGTGGCGGAGCTGGGAAGGTGCTGCCCCCGGTGGTGCTGCCCCCGGAGCCCAAGGGCTGGCGCGGGCTGGCGAGCGGGCGCCTTTCTCGCATACAGGGAAGGGGAGGAGAGCAGCGGCGGCTGTTTTACTAACCCTGCGCAGGTTACTAAAGGCCCTCAGCAGCAGCTGATGACGACAACCTCGCACGACGGTCCTTGGGGGCACTGCGGAAGCCCTGCCAAAGTGCCCCTTTCTCAGCTCGGAGCGGGATGAGCGGAGCCTTGTTTAAAACGACGGCCGTGGCTGCTTGTTCGCTCCGCCGCTCTTGCGTGGAGGTCTGAGGAGGCAGAGGGGTGGGAGGGGCGTGAAAGAACCAGCGCGGCGGCACTTGGCAAGCGGGCGCCTTTCTCGCACAAAGGGAAGGGGAGGAGGGCAGCGGCAGCTGTTTCACTAACCCCGCGCAGGTTACTAATTCCCGGGTTACTCACCAGTGAAGCAGCAAAACAAAGCAAACGGCTGCGAAGACGAAATGAAATGGAGACTCCTGCAACTAATGCAGCGTGCTAAGCGGACTCCAGCCAATCAGTGAGCTGGCTGGGATGGAAAACTTTAAGCACGCCGTGTTTTCCATCCCAGCCAGCTCACTGATTGGCTGGAGTCCAGGCCAATCAGTGAGCGGCAGGCTGGGCTGACTTAGATTTTTAGAAATAGATGGGGGAACTAACGAGCGAGCTAGCGGCAGCTGATGGGCGGGGGAGCCAGCGAGCCCCAAAATAAAGCGGGTTTTTTTGAGAACCGGGCAGGACGCGGGAAAAATGATGAAAAGTCATGCCTGTCCCGCCAGATGCGGGACGTCTGGTCACCCTACGCTTCACAGTGCTTCATAATCCTTTCTAAGCAATTTACACAGTCACCATATTGCCCCCAACAATCAGGGTCCTCATTTTATTGACCTTGGAAGGATGGAAGGCTCAGTTAACGTTGAGCCTAGTGAGAATCGTACTGTCAAACTGCTTGCAGCTGGCAGTCAGCAGAAGTAGCCTGTAGTACTATATTCCAACCACTGTAGCACCACTGCTCAAGTATATATGACTGTGCATGCCTAAGCACCTTCACAGTTCTAGTTTCTCATGTGACCCTTTGGGAAAATAAATTGTCCACCCCTGGGCAAAGGGAACTTTTTGAAACAGCCATAATATTGCTTATTGTGAAAGAGCGATTGTAAGGACTGAATTACTTGCGGCTTTTCTACTAGGGTTCTAGCTATTTGCTATCTGGGACAGGGGAGTAAGGGCTGTCCCTTTTCTGCTTCTCTCCCCAAGTCAAGGTGCAAAGTTTCAAAGTCTACCCAACCTCATCCAAACCAGAAAATACAACCCAGCACTATCTCTTCTCCTTGGGAATAAAGCAGTCACCATTCTGCATTAAGTAGGGCTTTGAAAATGGACTTTTTTTCTTGAGAACTCAAATTGATTGCCTGAGGAAATGACATCACTCAGTCTAATGTTGAAATATCTCTTGGCATTTATCTATTAGCACTGGAGGTGATGCTTTACATCACAAATTTGAGAGGGTGTTTTTCATTCTCTGGAGAACATGTTAGGGTCAGAGCCGGCAGCGGTGTGTCCTCAAAGCTTATCCAAAGAGTCCTGTGAAATTTGAATTTTGCTCCATTACATTTATATTCTTCTTCTGTACATTTAAATATTTCCCATCATTTCATCTTCACAACAAGCTTATTCTGAGATAGACTGAGATGAGTGATAACAAATTGAGTCATCCAGTGTGGTTCATGATTTTGTAGGAACTTTTAGCATAGCAAAAATCTTTGCTTGGTGGTTCTCCCCACTTTTGAGATTGTTATTCAAACTTTGGGTGGAATTTAAAAGAGATTTTATGGTGCCTGATGGGACTAAGGTGGCTTGATTTTCAAATTTAGCTTACGTAGGATGTTTCTTGCTCTTTCAAAATGTAATTGTTCTGTGTTTAAAGAAGGCTGTGATCTAGATTTGATGAGGGAAATGTAATTTAAAGTATGTGAGGGAATGCACATGGGTTGGTACCTTCTTAATTCAAATTTCCTTAAGGAGCTACCAACAGGTATTATCTGATGTTTCTCCTCAAATCAACTTTTGTCCTTGAATTCAGATTTTTGCACGGTTCTATTATAGCAAAATTTATCTGAGAGTATGTTTTCCAGCAGCTAATAGTGACTTTAAGGTTTGTGGACATCAACTCCCAGAATTCCCCAGCTGCCATGTTGATAGTGATGGAATGAGTCTAGAAAAAACACTGGTCTAGACTCATTCCATCACTACTGTGCACAAACAAGATTTTATCGTATTTCAATTGGATGATGTCATGAAGAATTATCAGTCATTAAGTAAAAATAACCAGTGTTATTAGCTAGAACTATAAAGATTCCCCCACCACCAGCATTTTTATTGATATATTTTTCCCTGTTTTCTGTTCATTTCTTCCTTGTAGCCATTTTGTAACCTTGCCATTTCATCTATAGAGAAATATATTCCATTTAATGTATTGGAGTATTCTGTGATCCAATTTCTGCCTCACAAAACATTCTGCAGGTAACACAACCACAGCCCTGTTTAGAGCATTTGAAAGTATGGAGAATATTGACCAGACTTGAGGAAATTCAGAAAACAGCGAACATCAGCAGCAAAAACATGGATCTAATTGGATCTCAGATCTGCCCTGCTTTGTAATAAAATCACATGGGCTGCAATCCTGGAATATAATTCTAAGAATGAATTAGTGGTGATTGTTGGAATTGTCCTTTTTGACAAAATTATGCCAGATGACATAATATTATACAATGTGATTCTTATTTTCTTCGTGTCTTTTTAAAAAAAAAATCCATAGAAATCTATTTACAGAACATGAGCATCTAAAAAACCCCAAACACCTCTGAATTCATATAAAATTCTCTCTCCTTTTCTACCAAATACATATATACTGTATATATATTAGCAAAACAATCTAATATAGTATAAGACATTTCCATGGGCTGAAAAATATGTTCTCTACTCACTTTGATACTCCAATTTCTGCTAGTGTTGATCACTTTTCCAATGAAAGGAAGGCAATAGATTAAATCTCATATTGTGTTGAATATAATTTAGCTATTTTACCCCTGTACACACACACACACACACACACACACACCTCCTTCTGCCCCATCTAAGAAAGATGTTCTGATTTCTAATGGCTCCATCAGTCCTTTACTGGATTTATTTCACTCTATAAAGCAATGCTCCCATAATATCCTATTCTATCACACATTCAGAAAAGTGGCTTATTCCATATGGTGTTTGAAGCTTAGTTTTTACTTCCATTGTCAAATTAGCAATGTATTTTTCCCTCTGTTTCAGAGGTTAGTATAGCTGGATCTCATCCAAGGGTATAAAGCTTAAATTGCCAAAGAGTGAGAGTCTGACCTTGGATGTGACTCATTGCTTGGCTGTTTATGGAAGAAAAATTTGAGAGAAAATCATTTTTAATCAGTGTCACATAATGTCTTATAATTTTCTAGGGTTTCTAGGACACATCATCAATTTCTGTGAGGTCCAAGATATTTATTCTCAGGAATTTGTGTTGTCATCTCCCTCCCTCTCCTTCTTCCAACTGATTTTGCTATACATTCTCTGGTTTGATAATAATGGTAGAAAAAAACCCCAACAAGTCTTAATTAAGTTTAGAGACCATGTTCCAGGTTACCAATAATAATAAGGAAATTCTGATCAGTAAAATTCGGTAGTTTACATCTATTTGGAAAACAGGGAGATGAATAAGCAAAGGGATGGCGGGCATGAATGTAATTCTTTCGCCTCCATCATTTTTTGCTGGTTAATTTTTTCTCCTAGATAATTAATTTTTATTTTGTAAAATCCAGAAGTTCATTTGACCTTGCCACCAGATAGGCTATAGGAGAAAATGCCACTGGAAATGGACTCAAAGGGGAAAAAAACCAGGTAAGGGAGAGTTTAAGCTTCTCTTTCTCTTTGTGTTATTTGCTGGGGGGAAAAACTTCTTCTGACACTTACACTGTATGCCAAAAGTATTCGCTCACCCATCCAAATAATAAGAAGTAGTTGTGAGCGAATACTTTTGGCAATATAGTGTATTTTTAAATGCAAAGAAGCAGACCATCTACTTCTTACATGGGATTTTATACTGCATGCAGTTTGATAAAGTTATGTTGGACACTGATGGATGGGATTTAACTAGGATACTTGCACATCTACCGTATTTTCACGACTATAAGCCGCACTGAAAATCCCAAAATTTGATAAAAAAAACCGGCAGTGCGGCTTATAACCCAGTGCGCTTTATATATGGAAAAAGATCGAAAATCTCTCCCTCCCGATTTTACGCTCAAACTTGAAGCTCGCACACTTCCCTTGGGTCTCTCCCTCCCGATTTTACTTAGTACGCTCAAACTTGAAGCAGGCACACGTCCCTTGGGTAAGGTGACCAGTGTACATAAAGAAAAATAAAATAGTAAGATAGTGGGATCCTTGCCCATCAAGCTCAGAAAACAGCGATCCCACGATCTGTCCCACACCTCCTCTTTCCCTAAGAGGTGGTGGGGTGGAGAATCCTTGCCCATCAAGCTCAGAAACCAGGGATCCCACGATCTGTCCCACACCTCCTCTTTCCCTAAGAGGTGGTGGGGTGGAGAATCCTTGCCCATCAAGCTCAGAAACCAGCGATCCCACGATCTGTCCCACACCTCCTCTTTCCCTAAGAGGTGGTGGGGTGGGAAATCCTTGCCCATCAAGCTCAGAAACCAGCGATCCCACGATCTGTCCCACACCTCCTCTTTCCCTAAGAGGTGGTGGGGTGGGAAATCCTTGCCCATCAAGCTCAGAAACTAGCGATCCCACGATCTGTCCCACACCTCCTCTTTCCCTAAGAGGTGGTGGGGTGGGAAATCCTTGCCCATCAAGCTCAGAAAACAGCGATCCCACGATCTGTCCCACACCTCCTCTTTCCCTAAAATTTCATAGTATCCTTCCCCTGGAGTGGGGAGGGAATGGGGATTTCATAGTATCCTACCCCTGGAGTGGGGAGGGAATGGGGATTTCATAGTATCCTACCCCTGGAGTGGGGAGGGAATGGGGATTTCATAGTATCCTTCCCCTGGAGTGTGGAGGGAATGGGGATTTCATAGTATCCTACCCCTGGAGTGTGGAGGGAATGGGGATTTCATAGTATCCTACCCCTGGAGTGGGGAGGGAATGGGGATTTCATAGTATCCTACCCCTGGAGTGGGGAGGGAATGGGGATTTCATAGTATCCTACCCCTGGAGTGGGGAGGGAATGGGGATTTCATAGTATCCTTCCCCTGGAGTGTGGAGGGAATGGGGATTTCATAGTATCCTACCCCTGGAGTGTGGAGGGAATGGGGATTTCATAGTATCCTACCCCTGGAGTGTGGAGGGAATGGGGATTTCATAGTATCCTACCCCTGGAGTGGGGAGGGAATGGGGATTTCATAGTATCCTACCCCTGGAGTGGGGAGGGAATGGGGATTTCATAGTATCCTACCCCTGGAGTGGGGAGGGAATGGGGATTTCATAGTATCCTTCCCCTGGAGTGAGGAGGGAATGGGGATTTCATAGTATCCTTCCCCTGGAGTGAGGAGGGAATGGGGATTTCATAGTATCCTACCCCTGGAGTGGGGAGGGAATGGGGATTTCATAGTATCCTACCCCTGGAGTGGGGAGGGAATGGGGATTTCATAGTATCCTTCCCCTGGAATGACGAGGGAATGGGGATTTCATAGTATCCTTCCCCTGGAGTGAGGAGGGAATGGGGATTTCATAGTATCCTTCCCCTGGAGTGAGGAGGGAATGGGGATTTCATAGTATCCTTCCCCTGGAGTGGGGAGGGAATGGGGATTTCAAAGCATTTTAAACTATACCTTATAACCTTCCAAATGGAATAATAATAATATAAGAATGGCAAAGAAAAAGAATAATTATGCTTTATATTTTTACTGTCATTTATTATCTTACAGGCAGACATGTTAGGAAACGAAATGAACGAGTGGCCAGCCAGGCTAGGAAACGGAATGCAGGCACGGGGGGGGGGAGGGAAACGAAATGAACGAGTGGCCAGCCAGGCTAGGAAACGGAATGCAGGCAGGGGGGGAAACGAAATGAACGAGTGGCCAGCCAGGCTAGGAAACGGAATGCAGGCACGGGGGGGGGGGGGGGGGAAACGAAATGAACGAGTGGCCAGCCAGGCTAGGAAACGGAATGCAGGCACGGGGGGGGAAACGAAATGAACGAGTGGCCAGCCAGGCTAGGAAACGGAATGCAGGCACGGGGGGGGGGGGGAAACGAAATGAACGAGTGGCCAGCCAGGCTAGGAAACGGAATGCAGGCAGGGGGGGGAAATGTTGCAAAAAAAGTGCGGCTTATAACCCGGTGCGCTTTATATATGAAAAAAGTTTGAAAAATTAACGTTAACTGATACTGCGGCTTATAATCCGGTGCGCCTTATGGTCGTGAAAATACGGTACTTCTCTATTACTTTGTATTAGAGGATTGCCAGATTTATTTGTTGAGTTGCCAGATGATTAGAATTTCTTTGGAAGTGGACAAATTAATGTCTTGCCAAGCATCCAGTATATAACAATGAATCTTCTGCGATTTATCTCTTGTCTCTCCACCCTTTTATCCATGTTGGGAAGCCTGTCATTAATACATAGCTGTAAGTTTGGGGGTGAAATGTCCCTGTTTCCTCCTTGCATTTGTTTTCTGCTTTGGGATTTACTAAAGGTTTTCATGGATTAAAAAAAGTAATATATATTCTATTTCAAGTCGAGCTCCACTGACACATTTAGGTTTAGTTTCTTGGAAGTGTTGCAAGAAATGTCCATCTGGGTTCAATCCCAAGTGGGGAAAAACAAACTGGAAACATGGAGGCTCTTTGGAAAGTTGGTTTAATGGTGGACAGGATCATATGCAGTGGTGGGATTCTGCCAGTTTGCACCACTTTGGGAGAACCGGTTGTTAACTTTCTGAGCAGTTTGGTGAATTGGCTGTTGGAAGAAATCATTAGGGCAGAGAACAGGTTGTTAAATTATTTGAATCTCATCACGGATCAAATGCCTTGGAGCTCCTGGGTGAAAAGGGAAGAGATGCTGAGAGTCCCTGGGTTTTATGTCCTCTCTGGGCTTTGAACTTCCTGGGGCACAGGAAGAGTATCCTGATTGATTGCTGTCAGAGGTCATAACTAGCTCTGTAGGTTGTCTGTGTGTTAAGTTTGGTTGAAACATGGTGGGTAGTGCAATGAAGGGCACTGAAATGAGGTAGATTTTTGTTATGTAGAATGGACTGGCCCAGGCCTTAATAGCCCATTAACAAAGGGGGGGGGGGTTTCTGAATTTCTGCTTCTCTTAGTTTCTACTTCTCTTTTTAGGGGAAATATTTTATCTTTTTTAATATTTCCAAAAATATTTCATTTTTACTAGTAGAGGGGTAGGTGCTAACTTCCCTCAGAAGCAACATGAAAGCCATTTGCCATTATCTCCTTCTGTTGTTGGTGAAATGACAATTGGTGATCTACCATTAACATAACAAGCAGGCCTAATCCTGCTTAGTTCCCAAGACAATACACAGTATAAAACCGAGGTAGTGGAATACCACTCTTCTTAGGGTCTAAAGCAGGGGTGTCCAACTTTAAGCCCTGTAGACTTCAACTGTCAGAATTCCCCAACCAGAATGGCTTGTTGGGGAATTTTGGGAATTGAAATAATAAAAACTAAAGCTGCCAAGACTGGGCATCCCAATCTAAAATCTAGCACAGAGCCTGAATCAGATCCCGGATAATCTAAATGAGTACTGCTGGATTAACTCCAACAGGACACTATGGTTTTGAAACCTAGCAAGTTGGCTAGCAAATAAATGCATGGTTGGGAGATAATATCTGCAGATATTAAGAAGTGCTGATTATAATTTAACTAGCCAACCTAGACCTGTTCAGCTATTTCAGATATAAGTAGAGGTTTGACTCAAGGGAGTTTCTGTGCTCTGAGATTTCAACCTTATCTGTAGATTTCTTGATGGTGGATCACCCTCACACTAAAGCCTCTTAGGTCTCATCTCTTAAAAACCAACTAAAGTCCCACGGATTATGACTTTCAGGTTGGACGGTAGTTACTCTTAATTGCCTTTTATGAATTTTGTTACTTGCCGAAGACCTAGCTTTGCCTTTCTGCTCTGTCGTGGCAGGAGAGATCAAATTCTGTTTAAACAGATCTCTAAGGAAGTTCACCAATTCTAGTATGCACAACTATGCAGTCAGAGATGTATTGCTGCTGAAATAGGCTGCGTAGAATTGTAAAATGAAGTAAAAACACTGATGATATAATATTGAGTTATTTGATAAGGATGCAGTAGACCTCTCTGCTTCTACAAAATGAAGTCATATTCCAATAAAGGGATCACTAGGTTGATTTGGAAGGTACGTGGCGGCTCAGTGGCTAAGACGCTGAGCTTATTGATGAGGAGGTTGGCAATTCAGTAATTCAAATTCCTAGCACTGTGTAATGGGGTGAGCTCCTGTTACTTATCCCAGCTTTTGCCAACCTAGCAGTTTGAAAGCACGTAAAAAAAATGCAAGTAGAAAAATAGGGACCACTTTGGTGGGACAGTAACAGTGTTCCATGCATCCCCGGCATTTAGTCATACTGGCCACATGACCATGGAGAAGTCTTCAGACAGTGCTGCTCTTCAGCTTAGAAATAGAGATGAGCACTGCCCCTAGAGCAGGAAACGACTAGCTTGCATGCACGAGGAAACCTTTACCTTTACCTTACCTTGATTTGGAGATCTTAAACCTGTATTAAGAAGAAAAGCAGACACATTCTGAATTCAGGAAAACTTCCCATCAAACCACCAAGGCAAAGAGAAGGCTGACCAATTGAGTTAGACACAACTCGGTTTTCTTTGCAGAAATTGGACCCAAAGTTATCTTTTTCTAACCAGATCCTAGACTCCAATATATCATAATATATGCAAAGCAAAGCACCCTTTCAGACAATAGCAAAACTCTAGTAGTTTCCATTAGATGTGAGAGCTACCCCAAAGTTTTAATTCCTGTTGATCTTTTCAGTAAACAAGATATATGTTGAAGCTGTCAGTTTGAAATGTACAGCTAAGTTTGAAATGCATACATAATAAAAGAAAAGTTTATAGATAAAGTCACATGTAATATCTTCTCACTGCACTTAGTACACCACAACAGGCAAATTCCAAGAGCAATTATTAGCAAATAGTTTGTAAGATTAAAGGTAAAGGTAAAGGTTCCCCTTGCACATACATACTAGTCATTCCTGACTAGTGCTAATCTCCACTGCTCATCTGCATTTCAAAGCCGAAGAGCCAGCGCTGTCTGAAGACATCTCTGTGGTCATGTGGCCGGCATGACTAAATGCTGAAGGCGCACGGAACGCTGTTACCTTCTCACCAAAGGTGGCCCCTGTTTTTCTATTTGCATTTTTACGTGCTTTCAAACTGCTAGGTTGGCAGAAGCTGGGACAAGTAACGGGAACTCCCTCCATTACGCAGTGCTAGGGATTCGAACTGCTGAACTGCTGACCTTCTGATTGACAAGCTCAGCATCTTAGCCACTGAGCCACTGCATCCCTTATGTAATCTTTACCTTTGTAAGATTAGAGAAAGGTAATAAGCGTTGCACAGAGATTGAGCATTTTAAAAAATCTGTCTCTCAATTTGCACGTCTCAAGTCTTCAAGGTAAATCAGACCAGGAATCCAATGTCATTTAAGAAAGTACTTTTTTAGTGTAAATCTATAGTAACAGAATCTTGCATGTCTGGGTGTGATTCCCCTCACTGTTCTTTTAATTTGGAGAGAATTGGATAGGGCTTGTGTGAGACTTTTACTCATGTTACATTTCTGCTCTGGGCTCAGTCCTTCTTTATCTGATGTTGACTTGGTAGTAGCGCCTCATCCTATCTCTATACATCAACATTAGTCATATTAACTTATGTCTTATCAATAGAAGAGAATAATGAAATATCTGCCAGACAACAACCAAGCTCAGAGAGCACCAAGGACTTCTAACTTATGCCTGTTGCTTATGCCAGCAAATAAAATCATTCTTTCGTTGGAATTATTGTTATTGGAAAGTCAGCCTAATTTAGAATCATTATTTCCCCCCCTTTCTTTGATACAATATAATCTATCCACACAAATTCTGTCTCTTTAAAAGAAAAAAGTATATTTAAAAATAATACAATGGGAGTTTTAAAAATTATGCTTTGGGCTGTGGTGGAAATAATATACTCTCCTATCAATGAAGTCAAATCTATAGAATCAGCAAAAGGAAAATTTTAGTGGCTGCTGATAAAATGACAGTAGTACAAAAAGAAAAGACAATAAACCAGACGTGCATGGATTTTATAATACCGCCCTGAAAACTCAGGACTTGTATAGGAAATATATAACCTAGTTTTAAAAAAGCATTGCATATATATACTCATTGGATTTCAGTATCTATCATCAATCCTTTTTTAAAAGGATGGGACCCTCATTTATCTGTGAAATAAATATGGCTCTTGTTCCTGTTTTGCCTACCATTAGTGTTAAAATTTTTATAGATATAATCATATCAGTCCCCAGGCACTAAGGTAAATTTCCCTTCCCACCAACATATTTGCAGAGCTGGAATATAGTATAAGATTCATTTTGGTCAGAAGAAAATGTAAAATGCAAAGTGAGCTAATAGGAAACTAATACCACTTGTATTCTACACACAGAAAAAGGATGAGGCAGGGTGCACAGACACGGCTTATATTAACAGAAATTGACACAGAAACATTATAACGTTGGTTCTAGAAAATAAAAGTGTTTGTTGTGGAATCTGGATTTTTCTTCCAGAGAAAATAAGACTACAAAGATAACGCAGATGGTTTAATAAAGAGTTAGCCCACGCTAAAGTGTGTACTTCCAATTTTGACAGACAAGTAGAAGAACTAATGATCATAACTCCACATTCTTCCACTTACTCTTCTTTAGATTTTAAATCAGGGAGGTTTTCAAATGTCAGGCAGGCATAGTTACAGCTGATCTATACAAATTCCGGAGCAGAACTTAGTCTGACTACCATCTATAACAAATTATGAGATCATCTGCCATATGCCAAACCACACAATGCCTCCTATGCTCTATTGTGACACTAGGTAAGGTGGTAATAGCACATAAGCACTTGTTCAATTTTTTCATTTTCCCTACTTTAAACAAAGAGCTACCGTATTTTTCAGAGTATAAGATGCACCAGAGTATAAGATGCACCAAGATTTTGAACGGGCAAATTAAAAAAAGGTTTTGCACTCTGCAGACCTCCCAAAAAAGGTCCGTTTTTCACAAAAATGGCCTGGGTTTTTTTTTTTCAAAAAAGGGCATGCATAGCCTTTAGGAGGCTTGTAGAGTACTCCTGGAGGGTGGGGATCCCCAAAAACAAGCAAAAAAGGCCCATTTGTTTGCAAAAAAAGCCCCCCCTTTTTTGCAAAAAAGGCCCATTTTGCAAAAAAAAAGGTTCATAAGGAGGCTTATAGAATGCTCCTGGGGGATGGGGGGGGCAAAATTGAGCAAAAAATGGCCTGTTTTCCATTCATTTCTGCCCTTCCAGCCCCCAGGGAAAAAGATGCATCTTATATTCCAAAAATACGGTATGTCTATTATGCTATCAATAACAAAAACTCAGATTTGACTCTTCAGTTCAGTCTCCTGAAAGAAGCATAAGGTAATATTTATGATTTGGAACTTAACGACACATATCAATATTCCTCAATTTACAACCATAACAGAGCCCAATATTTTTATTATTAAGCAAGACATTTCTTAAGTCAGTTGTCAACTTGCAAAGCATCCCTGGCTTGCTCTCGAGTTGCCATAGGCAAGAGGGGGTAACACTGACAGAGCAAGCACATTCCATGCATACCTTTCTCACTGCTGTATCTTAGGTTACCTGCAACAGTTGGAGAGGCGTGATCTCTATAGCCCACCAAAGTGCTCCATTGGAGAACGTGATTTATAGCACACCCTGGGGAGAGGGGGGAAACAGGGTCATAATTGGGCTGTAAATTACGTGGGGTCAGAGCTGGCTTCACTCAGGTGCGTGATGACATGTTGCTACTAATAAATAACTGGATTTATTTTGAAGCTTCACTCAAAGTTCCTGATTTAATTAAAGCATCTGTTGGAACCCTGACATGGTTTGCCCAAAACCACTTTGTTAAATGACTTTTTTTTTGGCCACAATCACTAATAACACAGTGGTTAAGTGAATCTTGTTTCTTCATCGACGTTGCTTGTCAGAAGGTCACAAAAGGTGATCACATAACACCCGGACATGGCAATGGTGATAAATATGAGTGTTGCCAAGCATCTGATGGTGCAAAGATCATAAGTGTGAAAAACGGTCATTGGTCACTTTTTTTCAGTGCTGCTATAACTTTGAATGATCATTAAATGAACTCTTTTAAATCGAGGATTACCTGTATTACTTTGGGAATATTGGGGGGGGGGAATCACATGGAAACTAACATGCAATGACCCTTTATTTTTACTTTGTAATTCAAGGTAAACTGAATCAGTTCCATCCATAACTGAGATTGGAAAGCAAATTTATCTCTTGCTTGTAACAATTTGATCCAGAATTTATTTTAGTACTCCATTGACCTCTTTTTTTATTCTGCACATTTGAAAAGAATTATGCAGATGTTTTTCTTTTTAAGCGGGGATGCATATAAGAATGCAGCCGATCTCCACATCCAGGGGTGGGATTCTACTGGTTCGGACCAGTTCAAGTAGCTCCAACTATCAGCTGGGAGCGAACCAGTTCGCTCTGATCTTCAGCTGGGCCTGCCCACTTCCACCTGCGCTAAAATCATCTATATTCCCTTTTCTGAAGCCCAGCTGACAGATGGGGCAGAGTGGATTGCCGCGGCTCAGCTGTTTTCCTCCCCAGCAGTACTGCAGAAGGTGATTTCTCTGTAAACTGCATGTGCTCACAGGGCGCATCAGATACATGCACAAGCAAAGCTAAGCGGTTGTTAAACCAGTTGAATCCCACCCCTGTCCACATAGTTATACAGAAATATATGGATTGGTGTATTATAGTCCAAAATCATCAATGAAATAATTAAAAGTTCCAAGTGATACTTTTCAAGAAGCAGGGCAGCATACAGGCAATTCATTTGACCCGAAAAGGCAATATTTTACTCTCATTTACTTTGATCACACGTTGTCGTATTTCCTAATGGGCAATGTTTCGACGGAAAAGGAGGAAGCAATCATCTCTTTACCATTATGAATTCTCCGAAGCTTTTAATATATCACTATAGTGCTCCTGAGATCTGCTTTTAATGCTGCCAGGACCACTATTAAGTTGAAAAGGTTGGGCAGGATTAAATATGTTCGCCAATCACATCCTCTATTTAATTCTTCCTAACACCAAAGCTTTATCACATAATGTGAAATGTTGAGTAGGTCACAGTCTATGGATTCTGAAATGTTTATTATTGTGAGTGTGGAATGAACAAAGCTGCTGTGAAGGAACAAATATTTGCCCTTTAGTCAAAGCCTTGTAGGTTTGAACCAAGTTAGTTTAGTTGTTGCTTAGCTTGCAAGTGGCAGTTCACATTTAGGAATTTTAATCTGAATTGGTTCAATTCACACTTCCCGAGCTAACGCATGGATTGGAACATAATTATCCACTGATTTAATACTGCTCCCATACAATCTTACTCTTAAAGAAAATGTAAAATGTGCATTTTAAATGGAAATATGTATTTGGCTGCAATCCTATTTTCCCTTGAGTGTGCCCCAGAGACTATAAAATTCATGAATATTCCCCTATAAGATCAGAGAAAGGTCATTAACCTCAAAGGAGGAATTACCTATTGTTAGTAATTTCCTCGTGTTATACATCAGCCTATAGAATAACAGAGTTGGAAGGGACTTTGAAGGTCTTCTAGTCCAACCCCCTGTTTAGGCAGGAAACCCTACACCACTTCAGACAAATGGATATCCAACATCTTCTTAAAAACTTCCAGTGTTGGAGCGTTCACAACTTCTGGAGGCAAGTTGTTCCATTGATTAATTGTTCTAACTGTCAGGAAATTTCGACTCAATTCTAAGTTGCTTCTCTCCTTGATTAGTTTCCACCCATTGCTTCTTGTTCTACACTCAGGTGCCTTGAAGAATAGTTTGACTCCCTCTTCTTTGTGGCAGTCCCTGAGATATTCGAACACTGCTATCATGTCTCCCTAGTCCTTCTTTTCATTAAACTAGACAAACCCAGTTCCTGCAACCGTTCTTCATAAATTTTAGCCTTCAGTCCCCTAATCATCTTTGTTGCTCTTTCTGGAGTCTCAACATCTTTTTTACATTGTGGCGACCAAAATTGAATGCAGTATTCCAAGTGTGGCCTTACCAAGGCATTATAAAGTGGTATTAAACACTTCACGTGATCTTGATTCTATCCCTCTATTTATGTAGCCTAGAACTGTGTTGGCTTTTTTGGCAGCTGCTGCACACTGCTGGCTCTTATTTAAATGGTTGTCCACTAGGACTCCAAGATCCCTCTCACAGTTACTACTATTGAGCAAGATACCACATATATTGTATCAGTGCATTTTGTTTTTCTTGCCTAAATGTAGAACCTTACTTTTTTCACCATTGAATTTCATTTTGTTAGATAGCGCCCAATGTTCAAGTTTGTCAAGATCCTTCTGTATCTTAAGCCTATCTTTTGGCCTATAGCAATTTCTCTTTCCAACAGTAGAATCCCCCCCCCCCCAGAAAGCCTAAACAGAGATGTGGCAATTCAACTGGGATGGCCCTGAAGGACCTCACGTATCATGGAGTTTAAGATTATTTAGTCACCTAGTATATACCTTTTGAAACTGACACATAATCTTTGTCATTTCCAGATTCATTCCCATCTGCTGGGCATCCACATAGTTGTTTTGCCAGAAGAAGCCTCGATTATCCCGAAGGAGAAGGTTTTAAGAAGGCATTTATCAGAGGAGCTTTATTGTCTGTACTTGTCTACCTATGTAGGTTAAGCAAAGTAGAAGGTGTGCTTAGAATCCAAATGTTAATGAGGGAGAAGTGCTTAGCTAAGCAGATATAGAGGTTACATTGCATTTTCCTTGCTTCCGACAAGCTATTGTATATTTCAGTGAGCAATGACATTCTCATGTTTGAAACTGGACAGGAGAGCTCAGTTGCTGATGATGGAACTAATATGCTTCTACCACAACTCTGAAAAAAAAAATGTCACAGAGGAATAGGATGTGCAGGCATGCTTAGCAGATTACCAGTCATGGTAAATTTAATTTCTTTAGCAAATAAGTAGGATAAAACTGAGGAAAAAAAATCCAGCACTGGGAATCTGCATCAATGTAAGAGTCCTTGTTGGCATGTCTCTACACGCCCACTAAATATGAAATGGAAGTGGTGGGTCAGTGAGTCAGTTTCCCTTTTGCAGAATTTTAGTTAATTCTGCTTTCTATTTTCCTGTAATTCTGTTTTGCTAGTTTCTTCCTCAGGCAAGAAGACTGGTAAAACTAGATGTGTTTTTTTTTAAAAATCCACTAACCTAGTGAGGGATATTGGTGAAAGTATCAGGAGGTGTTGATGAAGAAAAGACTTCAAAGACCCATGATTGAACTGGCTTCATTTCTAGACAGTTTTAACGTGAGAAACAAGCCGCTTACAGTAACCTTGGGAAACCGATGTCTGCAGAAATCTGTGTCTCCCACATTTTCTATACCACATTTGTGTGTCTAAAGAAGTCGATAAACATTTATAACAGAGGTGGGTTCCTACTGGTTCGGATCGGTTCGGCTGAACCGGTAGTGGTATGACAGCCTGGGTCACTGGAACCAGCAGTGACCCAGGCCTGCCACGCCCCCGAACCTGTTCACTGGTCTCCACTGTCAGCATCTTGTTTTTGAGTTCTGCTCATGTGCAAAACAATTTGCACACAAGCAAACCGGCAGTAAAGCCAGCCAGAACCCACCCCTGGTTTATAAGGTGAGATAATCCTCTCAAAGCAGCTTACAACATTCATAAAACATCAGGTAATATAATTTAAATTAGTCAACTAATAACTAATAAAAGCCAAACAACAGAACAACATGCATTTAAATCAATCACTCTTTAAAAGAAACAGTCAGTCTTAACTCCTTAAAAGATTCCCCAAAATAAATGCATCTTTAGGACTCTTCATATGTTTTTTGGTGGCCCAGCAGATAATGGATTCTAAAGGAGAAGTGCCACCATGGCAGGGGAAAACCACTTACCTGATTACTGTGACAGGTGAATAAGAAGGGTCAGAGCTGACAACCAAGGTGCAGTCAAATTGTTATGCACTCCAGACTAAGTAGGTAAAAAGCATTCATGGTCAGCTCTCCTGAGATTCTCCAGTTAATGTATTCAGAGCATTCCTAAAAGAAGAATATCCCTCTTTAATGTCAATCATCCGTCAGGAAGAGCTAGCAGATTTGGGCTGCAAATATCTGAATGGAATTCTCTTGGCTTCTGTCTAGTGGAGGATCAGAAATTTGCAGCTGGGTCTCCTTAGTCCTAATTCAGAGCAGTCAGCTTCCTACCAGGGACCATGGCCAGGTCAGGATTACATCTGAATTTGACCTCATTCTTTACAGCCACAAACTAAAAATCAAAGAGTAGTTGTTACCAGCATTTGTTCATATTTGTTCTCATTTTTCCACTGTTTGCGCTCTCTTTGTCAAATGGGATGATTAATCCCTTCAGCAGCTTAGAATATCAAGGAGCTGACACCACTGCCTGGGTTGAATGCATAAGTTGCCCTGAAATGAAGTATATAAATATATTTCTAATATGCAAGATGCAGAGGGAATGCCTTTTCCATCAGTAAGCAGGACACAGTGTCACCTCCCATGGCTGTATTCCATTTAACAGAACATTCCCTGAGGTTGAACAATAAAATTCAGTTCAGTTCACGTATTTTGATTAAGTGAAACACAGTACAATACACCAAGCAGCCCGTAACTCTCATTTATAGCACAATGACAGGGTTAGTTTTCATTTTTCCTGGATGAGAGGTCATTGAAATATTTCCGCTTATGCGAATATGCTCTGTTCCTTTGCCTTTGTGAAAAAAAAGAGTGTTTGCTGCATGTTGCATTTGCTGCTGACCTGTATGAAATTAGGCTACTGAGTCTTCAGAAATAAAATAATCTCTGCTGAACAGAGCCAAGGTTTGAAGGAACCTTCAGGCTTAGGAGTGAGACATCACAAATTATACTACCATGGTCGCCACTGCTCCAGAGCTACAAGGTGAGCTGCGGAAGAGGGGCCCTCGGTGGCAAGGTTGCCTGGCATTGTGAGCAGGGCTGGGGCTAGCAAGAGTGCACTGGAAACATCTCCAGGTACCCAGAGAGACAGAACTCCTGGCCTTTGGTGGATCAGCTGATCTGCAGACCATGGTTAAGGAGGCAAGCAGCCATGAAGTGACTGGGGAAGGGAAGGGCTTCCTACAGTGGTGGGCAGTGGTTCAGCCAAACCAGTAGTGGTTTGGCGGCCTGGGTCACTGGAACCGACAGCGACCCAGGCCTGCCACACCCCCAAACCGGTTTTCTGGGTGGCACCATAGGTGCCGTCATTTTGTTTTTTACTTTTGCGCATGTTCAACTTTTATTGCACTGTACATGCATGCACAGTGTGCACCAATTGTGCAGGGCACACCCACAAACAAACTGGCAGTAGTAACTGCTGGAACCCACCCCTGGCTGCCTCCTGTTCTGGTTATGCCTACCCCTTTCATGGGGGCTTATTTTTGCGGTAGGGCAAATATTAGGCCCACCCCCAAAAAATCAGGCTAGGACTTATTTTCAAGATGGGTAGTATTTTCGGGGAAACACGGTACTAACTTCATAACATCGGACTTTCCAAAAGGACATCTCTAATCAAGTGGGCTGGGAGACTTACAAGGGATTACAATGTGGCCAATAATATGAGAATATGATTAATTTGGGGGGGGGCGTGTTATACATTAGCATCACTTCTAATATTTGCCTATTGAAATGAGCAGGCAAGTACAACAAACGGACTTTTCAAATTTTGCATCTGCCCGAGCTCAGCTGTGACACAATAGAACAACAGTCTCCTTCGGACAAGATGAGAAAAAAATGGATGAGTGATATGCTGTACAGTGGAACTACTTGCAGATATGCCTCCATGCTGATTGATGATATACTGCATTAGCTGTATTCTGTCCTGTGGTTATACTAAGCTAGATTAGATGTGCGTTGAAACATAGAAGATATATAATGTCTTCAAATTGGATTCACTTGCCAATGTCCTTCAGCCTAAAGGGATTGTTAATATTGCAGTAGATTTCACTTTAGCATTGTATAATATTTTGCAGAATTTCATGTGTCTTATACTGGTAGCAGCTGTTTCGATCCAGAAAGATTGTCTGCCTGAGTGCAGAACTTAGAAGAATTGCTTGTGCGTAGCTTTTTAGACTGGATGAAGCAAAGAGATCTGGATGATCAGATTCATTTTAATGTGGTCCTTGAAGCTTCAGGGTCAAAGACAAAAGATGCTTAGGAGACTGTGTGTGTTTGTGTGTGTGTGCGCACGCTTGTGGGTTCGAATGCTGCAGGTCTGCAGTTTCTTAAACCAAGCATGTCTCTTTGAGGATCATTGTGCAGCTGAGGAGAGCAGCCCTATGAGCTTAGGAAAAGATGCAGCTGCTTTAAGGAGTAGCAACCAGGTGCTGTATACACATGATTTAGGGGCTTTTTTCCTTTAAAGCAGAGACACTGAATGTATTTTAGACCAATGCATTAACCCATATAGTATATAATTTGAAAGAAAAAAAAAGGAAATTGTGGCACCTCCAAATTAGCATCTGCACAACAATTGTTTTTCTGCGTTATGAGGGACTATGATCGTTCTTTAAAGGCAATTTTAGGATTTAGATTTCTTTCTCTCCCCCTCCCCACCCCCAGGTCTGTTTAGTTGTATCCAAATCTCAGAGACTGTCTGGACAAGTCCCTGAAGTTTTATTGGCAAGGCTCTTCAAGAAGTGCTTTGCCATTGCTTACTTCTAGAACTGAGAGAAACTGAAAAGCTCAAGGTCACTCAGCTGGCTCTGTGCATAAGGTGGGGCTTGATCCTACAATATCCTGGTTTTAGTCTAAGAGCTTTGCAGTGGTCAGAATGCAGTACTGAAGGCTACTTTTGCTGACTGCCAGCTGCCAGCAGTTTGGCAGTTCAATTCTCACCAGCTCAAGGTTGACTCAGCCCTCCATCCTTCTGAGGTTGGTAAAATGAGGACCCAGATTGTTGGGGGCAATATTCTGACTCTTTAAACTGCTTAGGAAGGGTTGTAAAGTACTGTGAAGCGATATATAAGTCTGCTATTGCTAACACTACATTCTCAGGATATATTTTTTTTACTTAGTAGAAATTAACTAAAATCTAAGCTATAATAACTGATATAATTAGTGCCCACGTAATTAGTATTTTTCCCTCTAGCGTCATTAAAATCCACAATTGGGCAACTTTCCACAGACAAGGCTTCAGGGAGACACATGCCCTGGGTTCTCGCTTGTGTAACTCTGATTGATGCCATAATATATGCATTAATTTAAAGGCTCTGCAAAACTTGCTGTTGATTCTGCTGCCTTTTTAAAGAAGCTGATAGGTTGCTATCGCTGCACTTTTGAATCATTTACTACAAGAACGTAGCTTACAAATCATCACTCCACTCATTTTGGAGAGGTGATAATGTGGCAAGCTACCATTTCCCCTTGTAACGGGAAGTTTAAAACAAATGTTTTCAATCCCAGACATATAATTCAGTCCATATGAATAACCACAGAGGTTTCTGGTTTTAAAACATTATTTCCCAGAAAGGTGAGAACAGCCGTACGCCTTTAGTGGATGTAATTAGGTCACAGAATTATAAGGGAGTCAGAATAATATCTGCAAAGGACCTTTCTGCCCTTTGGAAAAATTCTCTCTGAATCAAACCATTACAGGATAATCCAGTTACAACAGAGACACTGTCATGATATGGAGCCAGAATAAATAAGATGCATTTGTCTGTAACTTCAGATAATTTCAGTGAAAAAAAGTAACACAAAAAGAACAATTATTTTGCTTTTAAAAAAAAATAAAGCAACACTCATTCAATGAAACTATTATCACGGCTCGTCGCTCAGTCAGATGTTTAGATAAGATTTGGCATTTTTATCCATCTACTGAGTCCTTCCCAAAGACCTGGGATAGGCAGATGTTCTTCAATGGTGTTAAAGACATTGTGAGAATGTAAGATGTTACAAATAAATCTGCCTTTTGCAATTGACTGATGACGATTTTGCCAATGCCAACAGTGTTCCAGATGTTTTGGAGTTGCATCCAAGACTCCCATCACTATTGGTACTATTTTTGCTTTCTTTAGGCCCAGTTGTTTGACTTCTATTCTCAGGTCTTTCTGATTTTCTCTAGTTCTTTCTCTTCTGCTCTTCAGTTATTGCAGTGTCTGCTGTCCAGACATTTTTGTCTTTTTTAAATCAACAATTGTTAAGCCTGGGGCATTATGTGGCAGGGCTTGTCTGTCTAAATTCCAAAGTCCCAGGCACTTTAGTGTCTTCATTCTCTATTACTTTGTCTATTTTGTGTTTACACTAATTTCTTGCTTGCAGTGATACTTCTTGCAGATTTTCCAATGCACTGTTGTTGCTACTTTGCTGTCCCGTTGTTTATAGTCCCTCTATGTAATCATCTTTCAGCAGCTAACGAGGTAGTCTACTATTTTTTCAACTTCTTTGCTGTCTTTTGTTGTCTTCTCAATTCTAGCTGTATATGCATTTGTTCTTAAGGCCTGGTCTTGTGCAGCTAGAAATAGCACTTCTGTCACTTTCTTCACTTTTCCAAACTCCTGATATTTCTTATTATTCTTTTGAAAATGAAGAAAATATCATAAATGGCTGAAAAAAATCTTGTATATTTATATAACTGTTTAACCAATTAGTATCTGTGATAATACACCCTTTCCTAAAATGATTCTTCTTACTTGCCTTTGATACATATAATGTATTGTTCTGACCCCCCCCCCCCCCCCCCCCGCTCGTCCTACACCAAAGCATGCCATACTTCCAGGATTTATTGATACACAGACAGGCCCTTGGCAGCAATCCAGCACAGTCCAGGCCTTGGCAGCAATCCAGCACAGACAAGGCGGTGGCAGGAATCCAGCACAGACTAACCTTGGCAGCAATCCAGCCTGTGAAGCTAGCCACGTATTAGTGAATACATTGACTCCTGTAAAAGGGTGTGTGCACAATCATTCTTTTTATAGTCTTGAGAGGAGCCTAATTACCACCAGCTGAGTGCAATTATCTCATGTAACTGCGCAACTGTTCTTTATACCTATTAGCTCTCCGGTGCCGTGCATCCAGGAACAACTCCCTTGACTCCTCCCCACTGCTCCAATGCATGACATCATGATCACACTCTGTTGTCTCCTCCCCACTGCTCCAAGGCTCAGGCGCCTCCTGGTGGCCAACCAGCCTCTCTGCACCCTGCTCGGAGTCGGAACCCTGTCCAGGGTCCTCCACATCCTCCAGAGCTGACTCATAGGGCCCCTCACTGTCAGAGTCTGGTGGCAGCTCCAACGGCTCCTGCTGGGCCACAACAATGTATGTTGTTTTGCCTGGCAGATTAAATCTTGGCTTGCTGAAAAATATTTTAAACTCTCCTTTCTATTTGCTTCTTGATCATTTCTAATTTTGTCACCTTTGCAGGATTGCATTACCTATTGTCAGTTTAACTGCATGCTAAATCAAATTATGGCACATTAACATGAAACTGCCTTTTTCTTTCAAATTATTAGGCCATTTAAGATGAAAGAGATGGAATATTTTATGTTTACGTGCATGCTTTTTTTCACTGTGGCATCATTATACAGAATGATTTGGCGTTGTGTTTAATTTCATAATCAAGGTTATTTATTATAAAACGTTGATATTGCTGTACTGGGCACATCACTTTTGAAAAGTTAATAAAATGCTTTCCATTTATGAAATAGCAACCAACGACATTTGACAGCTGTGTGTGGATCACAGACATGCATTTTGCTCTGTACATATTTGTTACATGACATTCAACTTTCTAGAGCATGTATGGTCTGCAAAAGACAAGCATGCACATTTGTCTAATGTAGTGATTGATATTCAGGTTTCTCCGTGAAAGTGCCTTCGGTGTCAGAAATTTGTCACATGCAAAATAACCTTATAGTTTCAAATGTATTTTTATAAAGCACAGCACTCTTACATTATTCCGTCTGTCAAAGTATGAATAAAATTCACATTTTTTCCAGCATTTAAGCTTCAAGAAGCTTTCAATACAATACAATAGCAGAGTTGGAAGGGACCTTGGAGGTCTTCTAGTCCAACCCCCTGCCTAGGCAGGAAATCCTATACCGTTTCAGACAAATGGCTATCCAACATCTTCTTAAAGACTTCCAGTGTTGGGGCATTATTCATAAGCTTGAAAGGAAATAGGAAATATCAATGCATGTTCTTAAAACTGAAATATTGGTTTCCAATAGTTGCCCATCTTGACAATGTATTCGCCAATCGGGGAACACATGAAAAACCAAATGGGAAAGCCATGCAAACAGAAAACAAATTAGTTCCCCCGCTGTGTTGTTTTGCCTTATACAGATTTATGAGTCCATTTTGGAAATGTAACAAGAACAAAAAGAGAGAGAATCAATAGCATTGCTGTGATTTATAAAGATGCAGTCCTTTTATTTCACGAATATTTCAATTTAGCAATCTGAGTGTCACTTTTACATCTGAGCTCATTCCTCAGTCATGTGTGATTAATTCTTAGAAAGATCAGGCTAGCAAAAAAGAAAAAAGAAAAACTGGAAACCATATGAATATTATAAGTGCAAGAGGCTCCGGCCTAAGGCCCTGCTACTGGAAAATATGCTGGGTAAAGCTCATTAGAAGAGGTCACTGACAGAAAGATATAGGAGAAACAGGCCAGGAGATAACAAATTATTTGCCAAACATGGACAATTCAGTAAAATCATGCTGTCCCCTCAACCTTAACCAGATGTTTCCTAAGCACAATGAAAACAACAAGATGAGATTTGCAATTTCAAAGACAGATATTCTAAATGCTAGTGTGGATTAAGATACCATCAAGCATCTCATCCTTGACAGGTCTAGTGAGATCCTACTCTCTGTGTGGGACAAAAGCAGTAGCTTTAAGCTAAGGTGACCAGACGTCCCGCTTTCAGCAGGACAGTCATGGTTTTTAATAATTTGTCCCGTGTCCCGCAGCGTGTTCAAAAAGTCCCGATTTTCCAAAAGAAAGAAAACAATTTTAAAAAGGACGCCGTTTAAAAAAAAGTTTTTATTTCTCTGAAGTGTCATTCCCGATGTGGCCTTTAGAGGGCAGTGGTTTCCCTCTCTCTGCTCGGCTCCCTCCCCTCCTGCGTATGCGCGCACTGACACCCACCATTTTTCTGCAGGCAGCGCAGCGAGGAGGAGGTTCGGTCCCGGGCCAAGAGGCTCAGCCGTCGGAAGATTTTTCTTTTTTTTTTTTTTTTGCCCGCTTCTCTCAGGCACCACTCTCCCTGCAGCCATTTCTCCCTCTTTCTCCTTTTTGTCCTTTCTCCTCCTTCCCCCCACAAAAGAGAATGAGAGGGAGAAAGAGGAGATGTGGGAGATAGTGGGATCGCTGTTTTCTGAGCTTGGTGAGCAAGGATCCCCCACCCCACCTCCTCTTTCGGAAAGAGGAGGTGTGGGGGAGATTGTGGGATCGCTGCTTTCTGAGCTTGGTGCAGCAAGGATCCCACTATCTTACTATTTTATTTTTCTTTATGTACACTGAGAGCATATTCACCAAAGACAAATTCCTTGTGTGTCCAATCACACTTGGCTAATAAACTATTCTATTCTATTTTACTCTACTCTACTCTACTCATTTCTAACAAGGAGTTTAGCTTCTCTCTCTTGAAAATGTAAGCCAGCATAAGGCATTATAATGCAAGCTAGCCTTAACTTTCAAACAGTTCATTTAGTGACCAAAGTTACAATGGCATTGAAAAAAGGGTCTGATGACCATTTTCACACTTAGTGACCATTTTCACACTTAGCGACCGTTGCAGCATCCTCATGGTCACGTGATCAAAATTTTGATGTTTGGCAACAGATTCGTATTTATGATGGTTTCAGTGTCCTGGGGTCATGTTTGACAAAATATAAAAATTTTAATCAAGGCCACCCCCCCCCCCCTGTCAATGGTGTCCCTCTTTACCAATCTGAAAATCTGGTCACCTTACTTTAAGCTCTCCACGGGTAAAGAATAGGAGCAGTATCTCCATCTTTCCAAAAGAACAGGAAGACCTTCCAGATGCCAGGTGGGCAACTTACCTGATCCTTTTTACGCACAAGTTTACGAACAAGTTTGTTCCAAGTTTAGCATGGAGTATCTCTGTCCATAATTATCTCAGGCAACAAAGCTTATAAAGATTAGTTAGAACAATTAATCAGTGGAACAGCTTGTCTCCAGAAGTTGTGAATGCCCCAACACTGGAAGTCTTTAAGAAGATGTTGGATAGCAATTTGTCTGAAACGGTATAGGGTTTCCTGCCTGGGCAGGGGGTTGGACTAGAAGACCTCCAAGGTCCCTTCCCACTCTGCTATTGTATTGTATTGTATTGTATTCATCAGCCCTGCAGAATGACTGCCAAGGTCCATGATGGCAAAAATAAATCACATAGCTGTCGCCCCAGTTCAGTTCCACTGTGCATGCATGCATGCCTCCTGCTGGCCAGCTGATTTTTGGGGTCTCTGCCATCCATGTGCGGGAGGTGGACGTATGTGGGACACACACACACATGCTGGGGGCAGGGGAGTGCAGGGGGTGCAGGGAGGCTTAGTAGGCCCAAAACATGGCACAGGGGAGGTTGTACACACATGCACATGGGGGCGGGGCAAATGGGGGATGTAACCTGTGCATTGGAGTATGGCTGTGTGTTTGTGTGTGTGTGCACTGTTACGTGTGCTTTCGGTGTACAACAACAAAAAGATTAGCTATCACTGGCTAAGGGATTAGAATATGTGCCTAAAGAATTGATATATCTCAAGAGAATATTAATTCACCACTAGACTATAATGTTATGCATTCTTATTTGGGATTAACCTCTATTACATTTTTAGGGCTTATTTCTGTATTAACATGCATAGTATTTCTTTAGACTGATGTAACATTTTAAAGTTTATCTATAATTATACAAACTAGGAAATGTAATAAATATAAAACAAATTAATATGCCTTCAATTTAAACAACAACTTTGGAAATGACACTTTTTCTGATAGTATTGGTTCCCTATAATAGAAAAGACTACTGTTGGCAGCATGAAGGGCTAAAGATTCAGTAGCAAAACCAAAAAGAAATTAAGAAAAAACCACAACAACATGAAACGTAATTAGGAAAAAGGAGTGGAGCAAATGAAAGGAAAGCTTTGCGTACAATAAGAGATAATAATGAATACAAAAGCTTTCCTTGGATTTAATAGTTTGTTCATTGAAGCAAGAACAGAAAGGAGTCTAATGTAGAAATTACTGGATTTGTATTAATATATAATTTCTTCACCCATATTTGGTAAAAGAATATACTTGCCTTGGTTTTCTTGAGACAATGACTATCTTAAGCATTTAAAATATAAAAAGAAAGAAAGAAAGGAGATCAGCCTTCCCCAATTAGAGGCTTCCAGATGTATATTTCACCAATTAGAAATTCTAGGAGTTGTAATCATTACATACCTGGAGCAGAAAATTGCTACAAGTCTCAACTCTCATATGCTGACTGGGAATTCTGGGAGTTGAAGTTCACAGAGCTTAAAATTGCCAAATTTGAAAAATACTGCTATACAATAAGAGCTTCTGAGATCCTGAACCTATGGAATCTCTGCATGCAATAATATAAAAGCTTGTCTGTTCTTTTTTTTTTTTAAACTGTCCTGCCCATGAGGAGCAATTTAAATAATAATTTAGAACTTTCAATGGTTGAGAATCTAATCATCCGAAGAGTTTATCTGGTTAACTCAGTCTGTCTGACATTATTACGTTTCATTTAAAAGCCTTCACAAAGTGAAAGATTTCCCCATTTTGTGTGTTTAGTTTGTTAGGCACACCTGAGATAGCCTTTTGTGCTGCGTTGCTCCCAAATTATGGAATTAGGTTTTCTAGGATTCACTTAGCTGCAAATGCCTTCTGCTTTTAGGAAAAGAAATTAAAATCTTCATATTTTCAGTTCATACCACGTTGACTTTAGGTTTTTATGATTGTTAACTGTTTATATTATATGTTACTGTTAATTGCCTCAAATGTCTTATGGAATATGGTGAGATAAGAGTTGTAGAAAAAGAAATACATAAATAAAGGCTAGACACAATCTAGGACACCTCCCCCATTGCATACTTTTGTGGTAGCAAGGCTTGTGTTAGACTATGGCTTTCCCTCTTCTGCTTCTTCAGTTGGAAAACTGGTTCTTTTTTCACTGGATAAATATAAAATATTAGTTCTTTACCAGAATATTAAGGTTTTATAATTTATATGGATATTTAAAGAGTATCTAGACAGAATTATAAATTTTTATAAGCAATGCTTTTCATGTATGTCTACTCTACAATAGACTTAACCGTCTTCAGTTGGCTTCCTTCTGGAAACCATATTTAGAATTTCAGGATGGGTTTTTTTGAGAGCGAGTTCCTTCTTTCATGGTCTGAAAAACTATGAAAGGTAGCAAGAAAAGAGGATTTGTAATGATTGCTTCTTTTAAACACAAAGATTGGAAATAATCCTTTTTCCTTTCAGACACTCTAGACGTTTTTGTAGCTATAGATCTGCCTTCATTCCCCGGGATATAACTTTCTTATCTAAAGTAAATGCATAAAATACATAAACATTTATATGTGAGCATTGAGGGTGTGTATTTTATATTCTGCTAAAGGGATGCTCAAAGAACTTTCACCTATATAACTATGAATATGTGATTCTGTGTAAAGCTGGTTTCATTAGTGACTAAGTTCAGGCCAGAGGTGGTATTCTGCTAGTTCGAACCAGTTCGCCTAAACCAGTAGTGGAAATCAGGGGTAGGCTCTATGACCTCCCATTTAGGCACACATTTTGAAGCCAAAGCACATGCACGGAAGGCTGAGCGCATGTGTGGACAGGGCGCTCACATTTGCAAACTGGAGGGAAAGTAAGTGAATACCAACCCTGGTTCAGGGGTGTCCAACTTTGGCAACTTTAACACTTGTGGACTTCAATTCCCAGAATTCCCCAGCAACCATAACATAGTTGGCTGGGGAATTCTGGAGTTGAAGTATACAAGTTCTTAAAATTCACAATGGGTGCAAATGTGAGGTAGTTAGTGACTATTTCTTTTATTTCAGCTTGTTTTTTACACATTCAACTTGTATTTTATTTCAACTTGCTCATTTCTCCTACAGGTTGGTCAGTTCTTTTCACTTTGTAGCCTTTGAGGAAACTTGGGAATATTAGAATGTCACTAGATGAGGAGGATTAGAAACGAAACCAATTTAAGTTTGGAGTTTAGTGACTTTTTAACTAATTATGTAAAAAGTTGTAGCCTTGACAATAAGGCAGTATGTACAGAAACACATGGAAAAAAATTGGGATTTTGTGAGGATAGAGAAATAAATTGGCTGGGAAAATGAAATTTAGCTGAAAAAAGGCTCAGACAGGGATTGCAGCGATCCTGTTTCAACTGTGGATCTTATTGGGTGACATGAAGGCCAAGTATTTTCCTGGCTTTAGGGTTGTTTCAGTTTGTGGTGATAAGCACTGAGAATCGCTGTGCTACTTTGAGATTACTGACTAAACTGATTGAATGTATGTATGTCTATGCTTGGGAGAATGGATTGTGGCAACGCAGCAGTAATTTAAATCACCACATACTTTAGCAAAGATAAGATAAAATAAATGTTAGTTATGCATTCTCAAATAATGCATTTTCAACCAACTGCTTGAAAAAATGTAACATCAATATTTGACAGATCACACTTGGAAGCAATTCTACCACATCGGCACCACTGTTGGGTTGGTCTTATTGTCCCTAACAGAAGAACAATAGACAATAGCTTAATTTGGATATAGTTAAAGTGTTAAAAATTGTGTCTAGATTCATCAGATAAGATCATACCAAGTATACCAGCTATGACCCCATCAGATGAAATTGCAGCTCTCATTGCTGACTCCATTTGTACAGCTAAAAAGAGTACCAAGTTGAAGAATGAATGCTCCTTGGCTACAATATATTATTGAGAACAAAGATGGTAACATCTGATCCTAAGGCTAGCTATTTCCTCGAAGGCTTGTGTGTGGCTCCCAGAATGTTTAAATATTTCCCATGAAATCAGTTTGTTTTTGTTTATTTATTTAAAAGACTTGTATGGCTGCCCATCTTATGGCTCACAACTCTGGGTTGTCTCACAAAACTGAAATACAACTAAAGAAAGCAATGAAACCAACATCTAAAATCAAACCCCAGTGCCTTAACCTAGAGACTCTAAAACCATCAACAATCCCTAAACACATTTCTTGAAATGTAAAGGAGGGGGGAGGTGATTGTATTTTCAGACTTGCAAGATTTTGTAGCTTTACAGTAAAGTAGAATTAGCTTATCTGGTTGTAATTCCTATGTGGTTTGCCCTGTGTCGCTGATATCAATCTTCCAAGTCTGAAAGTACAACCTTTCTTCCCATCAGGTTTTCTTGACCTGGATCCTCCATATGTTTTAGATTACAATTTCCATCATTTTTACCCACTGATCATATTAACTGGAGCTAATGGTACCAAGAGGACAATACATTTTATATATACACACACATATACAAACACACACATACATACATACCAGATATGGTATTCTATTTTCTTCACTACTGGTTCAGGAGGGGGTGTGTGTGTCTGGACATGCACAGAACCTTCTTCGCATGCACAGAAAGTTCTTGATGACATCAGGGTGGGTGGGCGGAGCCTCGTGCCACTGCCACTATCAGTTTGCCCAAACCGGTGCGAACCGGCAGCATACCACCTCTGGTACATACATACATACATACATACATACATACATACATACATACATACATACACACACACACACACACACACACACACACACACACATGCATGCACACATACACAAACATGCACTGTATGAAAAAAAATTCAACAAGGTTAAAGAAATATATTGTAATTTTGGTTACCCCAATATTGAGACTTTGGAAAATAGTGCAGAGAAAAGCAACAAAAGTGACTAGGTGGCTAGAAGCTAAAACATATGAAGAACAGTTGCAGGAACTGGTGAAAAGAAGGACTAGAGGCAACATGATAGCAGTGTTCCAATATTTGAATGGCTGTTAGAAAAAAGAAGATGCCAACCTATTCTCCAGTTGTGTAGCTAAAGCAGGACAAGAAGCAATGGATGGAAACTAATCAAGGAAAGCAGCAACCTAGAACTAAGGAGAAATTTCCTGACAGTGAGAACAATAAACCAGTGGAATGGCTTGCTATCAGAAGTTGTGAGTACTTCATCACTGAAAACTTTTAAAAAGACACTGGACAGCCAATTGTCTGAAATGGTGTAGGGTCTCCTGCTTGAGCAGGGGTTTGGACCTCAAAGGTTCCTTCCAACTCTGTTATTCTGTTAAATACAAATATTAGAAAAGAAACAAGGAAAATAAAGAATAGCGAATGGTTAAAAAAGAAAATAGAAACAGGAAAAATAAAGAGGCTTCTGATCTTTTTGACAGCAGTTATAAATGCATTTATATTTTACTTCCTGTTCCTAATATTACTTCATAATTTTCTTCTGTTCTGACCTAGCCTTAGCAGACGCAGGAAACAGACTCCTTGTCACAAAAAAACCCTCTTTATTTATCTCCTGTGAATTAATTGCATTCACTCACCAAAAAGTCCAGCAATAGTCCTTCAAGGAGTTAACTGCAGTACAGACCTTATCAGTTCCTTGCGATAATTTCAAGGCAGTGAGCTCCCAACTGAGAGATTGCAAATTAAGTTCTGACAAGCAGTCTTTGTGGCACAAAATACAGTGAGCAAAATCTTCAGAAATATGAACTGTTGTCTCCTACGACAACCATTCTCCTTTTCTTCTATTTATTCCCCAGCCAGGGAGGGGCCAATCAGCATTCACGTGTACTGTTCTTCCCGAATCGACTCCTTGTCCTCTGTTGCTCACCTCTTCTAACTGCTCTGTGCATACGTGCATCTGGAACAGGTCCCAGCTGCTCTTCCTCCTCACTCATATCAGCCTCCAAAAGCAGTTGACTCTCCAGTGGCTGGGAAATGTCAGACAGCCCTGGCTCTATCTCTGCATCTGCACACATAGCATCCATCAGAACCTTCCCCAAACTCCAGCACTGGCCCAAGTTCCTCCCCAACCTCCTCATTGTTCGAGTCTGCCGCCAGCTCTGCTGGCTGCTGGCGAGCCACAACATCTTCCTTCATAAACTACCCTTTAAAACAGATAGAATACATGTTCTTTTTTCCTTTTTTTCCCAGCAAGAAGGGGAATGGAATGCTGTACAGATCAAGAAGGAACTGTTATGAATCCTTGCACAATGTGATTTTATGTGTTCCCATTTTGCAAAACTTCTTTTAAAATGTAGATTTTCAAACACTAGGTTCAGATACTGCAGTGAGACAGTTTCTTTTTACTCTTAAATGTAAAAACAAAATTGACAAAGTGATTCAACCATTACACACTCAATACAATAACCAAAAATGAATACCTGGTCAACATTGTTTTTCTCTGAATGTTGACAGCTTACTATCCAGAGCATTCCAAGTACCTCAAGAACATTTGCTATCTACAAGGAAGATGTCAAAATTGTTTTTCTCTGAATTCTGACAGCTTGTTATTCAGACAATTCCAAGTATGGTACTTCAAGAACCTTTGATGTCTACAAGGAAGATGGAACAGCCACGTGTGATATTGGCAGTTAGAACTGAACTTCAATGTTATTCTAAGTGGTACATGAGACTGATTCATCATGAGTGTTGTCTAGATCAGGGATGTGAAACTTGATTTCATTGAGGGTCACTTCAGAGTTGTGCTTGACCTCAGGGGGCCAGGGTGGACATGGCCAGCTCAATGTCACTCATGTTGGGTGTGCCTGTGGTGGTCCAAGCACTCTGCCAGCGAAAACCGGCTCCCAAGTTCCATTGGGAGCCAAATTCACGGCCTCCTGCAATCTTTGCCAATGAAAACGAAGCTCGGCAGGGCTGCGTGCTGCCCAGTGGTGGGTTTCAAAAAATTTTTAGAACCTCTTCTGTAGGGGTGGCCTGCTTTGTGGGAGTGGCTTGCCAGTCATATGACCAGGTGAGAGTGGCTTGCTGGCCATGTGACTGAGTGGGAGTGGCTTGCCAGCCATGTGACTGAGTGCGAGTGGCTTGGCAGTCATGTGACTTGGTGAGCATGGCCAACTTGTAAAATATGGTGAAACTCACTTAACAATGTTCTTGCTTAGCAACCAAAATGTTGGCTCAGAAACTCTGGAATTTGAAGCACAGAAGTCTTAAAGCAGCCAAGTTACAAGATCCTTGTACCCCTAACCCTTTAGAAAAATACCCCAGGGGTGTTCAAACTTGACAGCTTTAAGACTTGTGGACTTCAACTCCCAGAATTTCTCCTCTCACTCTTCATCTTGATGATGTGTGGATGGGCGGTGGGAAGGAGCTGGAACCGGTTCTAAATGACACTGTAGATTTGTGGAACCTCTTCTATAGAAGAGGTTAGAACTGGCAGGAACCCACCCCAGTGCTGCCCTCTCAAGCTCCATTTTCACTGGCAGAGGCACCATGGGCCAGTCCCTCACTGTTTCTGGGGTGGCCCCATGGGCCAGATTGAATTACCCCATGGGCCTATCTGGCTTGTGGGCCTTGAGTTTGACTCCCCTGGTCTAGATGTACCAATGCAGGAAAAATACTTAAACAAATAATTGCATGCTGCCTAAACAAAATAAACCACCCTGTATCTTCTGGCTTGTCAAACCATAGTCAAAAATCATCACATTTATTTTGTCATTAAAAAAAAGGCATTAGAGGGTCAAGTCTACTGTTAGCCCTGACAGTTTGCTTGCTGGAGAGCAACATATCTAACTGCTCTAATGCCCTTTCTTTTGCAGGAAGCCAGCGCATCAAATTCTTCAGAACTGTATAGCAAATGCAAAAGAGAAAGTGAATAAATAAAGCCAAAGCGTTAAATTGGCTCTTACTATTAATGCCACACAATCAAGCTGGCAAGGGAAAATGTATACAAAGACTTTCACATTCAGGATATTGTTTCTAATCTAGGCACGACAGGTACAGAATTGGCAGTATCATCTGATGGCTCTTTGGTACATTAACCCAAATAGTCAAAGTCGTCCAAAGCCCATTTAGAGAACTGCTTTCTTATGTTCTGCTTTAAATAGTTATTGAATTTCTTCTGCTGTCAACAGTGCAACTTGGGAAAAATCTGTATTCAACCAAATGTATGCATTTGAAAATGTAACAAGGTTTTATATATATTCAAAACTCTTGCTACATGTTGAATAAAATGAAAAGCAAGTTTCTTATTATATTGTTGGGATTAAAAAGAAACCTAAAGAATTGAATTGAAATCTTTTGTAGTTATTAAGCAATAGCACTTAGCACATAGACTTATATACCACTTCGCAGTGCTTTACAGCTATCTCTAAATGGTTTACAGAGTCAGTGTATTGCCCGCAACAAGTTGGGTCCTCATTTGACTGACCTTGGAAAGGATGGAAGGCTGAGTCAACCTTGAGCTGGGCAGGATCGAACTGCTGGTAGGATCGAACTGCTGGCAGTCGGCAGAGTTAGCTTGAAATATTACATTCTAATCACTTTGCCATCACAGCTCTTTGTAAGGTTTTTTTTTAAAGTATTCTAATGCCAGAGCTAAAACTGAGTGGGTGGTGGGGGAAAGAGAAAATAGCAGCTCCATTCTCAGATGTCCCCTTCCTCTTTCTCTGCAAGTCCTAACTTCATTTGTATTGTAACCTATCAACCTTTAAAATAAAGATTCAGTTGTAAATATATTATATTGAAAATGCCATCAAAAGTAGCAACACTTTTTAAATGATGTGCCGTATTTCATGTGAAATGAATAACTGCTTGCTTTTTAGAATCTAGTATATGCGAGGAATGTGTTTTTGCTGGTGGCCCCAACTCCAGGCATTTTTTTTTCCAACCCAATCTGTGCTGCACATCCCCATCTTTTAAAGTATTTGCTAACTTTTAAACTGCATAATGCTTTGTATCAGTAGTTTGGGAATACTAATAAGTTGTCTCATCTGAAGTCTCAGCAGAATTCTGCTTATCAGGGTTTTAAAGTCCAAGAACTCAAATGTAATTGAATTTGTTACTTTATACAGCTTTCCTTATAGATGTAAAGCCAATTTCTGTTGGTACATCAATATTATATGCTTTGAAAAGATGCCTTGCTGTATTTCATAAGATACCTAGTCTAAAATAGATTGAATGAATGCATCATACTAAGCCATGTTGTTTTAACCATGATTTGTTTAATTTGTCGTTATTGATACATTCATAAATTACACCAAGCCACAAAATATAATTTACAAATTGCAATGTCAGACTGATTCACAAGACGTACTAAACCAAATAAAGCAAACAACCATGCCAAGGCCTGTCACTATGGACCAATGTGTCCTAAGATTCATCCTATAGAAATGGACTGACCTTCCTTAATTGTTAAAAATATGGGCACATTAAAAATTATGTACAGAAGCATCTTCATACTTTTCCTACTCAACTTATAAGAATAAGAATTGAAATGGATCAAATTTGTGTAGAGCTATGCTGGCATTTAGATGTATTATCTTGAAGGCAGAACAAACTCTTTGATCTTCTTGGGTGACAGAGGGCTACAGCTCAGTGATAGAACAATGTTGTGCAGGCATCTTCAGACAACTCTGGAAAAAATCAGAAATTCTGGAGAACTTTACCAGTCTGAATACAATGCCCCAATGCTAGATGGACCATAGTCTTATTCACTGGTCATGGTCTTACAAAATGAATGGTCCATCCATCCATCCATCCATCTCTCATCCTATCCATCCATTTATCCATCCATTTATCATCCATACCTCATCTATTTATCCATCTATCCATCCATCCATTTATCCATCCATCCATTTATCTGTCCATTTTTCCATTCATCCATCCATTCTCTCCTCCAGTGAATGAACTTACCATTGTGCATTGATAACACATCTTAAATGGTCTGAACAATCATCACTGTCAATGTCGTCATCATCCCCCTGAGAAAAACAATTGAAACTACCCTGATCTCTTTTTAAAAGTTTTGTTAAAACAATCAGAAAAGAAAGAAACAGATGAATCAAACATTAGAACTTAAAGTTACGAGAATTGGGGAAATAAAAACCTATCAAACAGAAGTAGAGTAGGGAAACAAAAGCTTACAGGGATAGGTAGAGTGTAATGTGGAGATTATAAAAGGAGGAAGTCAGATGATAGGACAAAGGAAAACTTGCAGAAAACAACATGGACTATGGATGAAGTCCAGAAAGAGATGCAACAGAAGGAGGTAAGTGACTGGTTAGAAGACAAAGCAGCAGGGAAAGAGAAATTTAGAACAATGGAGACAATAGGCAAGGCTACATGAGTGGAAAAAGAAATGGAGCTAGAGGACAGAAACCTGGCTACAGATAGGAAGCAGAGAGATGAAGCTCGATATCAAGAAGAAAAGCCACTTGAAGAAGATATCCAGAACAAAAGGAGGGATATGGACCCAAAAATATGGGAGAAACTTCAGTTAGAAAACAGGTACCTGTTATACTCAAATATAATTCAACAGGAATTGTATTAGCACAGTCTAGTTTAACCATTTGTATCATCCTACAGTTAATAGGATGTCTGCTTACTGTTCACACAGTAAAGATGGCCTCTTTTATTTATGTTAAGATTCCAAGAGAGGGTGGAGGACATCAAAATACTAAAGGTGAAAGTCTATTGAAATTCTCAGTCATCCAGGTCATAGTTGTCCCAAAGGTGCTTTTTCAAGACTTTCTGATTTTTCTTTGAAGATGTTTTGCTTCTCATCCAAGAAGCTTCTTCAGTTCTTCAGAATTGCTGAAGAAGCTTCTTGGATAAGAAGTGAAACGTCTTCAAAGAAAAATCAGAAAGTCCATGTGCTTCTTGAAAAAGCATCTTTGGGACCTCAAGATGAAATAAGAGTGCACACAGTACCAATTTACTTACAGAACTCAAAAGATTAGGAGAATCTGTTTAGGAAACCAGTTGTGAAACTCAGGATTAATCTCTGTTTGAAGAGAAGAGGATTGCTGAAGAATTTTTGGGAGGCACTGCTGGAGTGCTTTCCTCTCTTTTAGAACTAGTAGTGTAACTCTGCCAGGTTACTATATTGAAGATTTTTCTTCCAATTGTGAATGGATACATAATATGGATATGACTTGTCTGAAAAAACTCCTGCAGGGACAAAACAGCACCACAGTGCATCAGCCAACAATAGCAATGGGAATTTCTAAAGATGTGGTTTCTCATAGCTGAGCAGAAATTGGTGGGGGGGAATGTAAAAAAATGGGAGAAGATTTTTCAAAAGAGCAATGTGTAAGGAATTATTTTCCTGTGGAACTACAGGACAATTTAGGCAAAGTTATCAAACATTTTTGAAGATGCTTTACCATTCTAGCCCACACAATCAACAAATTAGTTTTCGACAGACATGCCCAGTCAGATACAGATCCATCATCAAGTTAGAAGGAAAAAGGAGAAAAAACAAATCTTCCTCCCTTTTCCTTACTAATGAAATAAAAAGAAGAAGATGGAGAAACAGCAAGAGAACCTTTTAGATCTCAAAATAGAGAGTTTAATACTAAAGTCTAGAGAGAGGAAAGAGCACAGACACGAGAACCTGTTGAATGACATATCATTCCTGGCAATAGCACTTAGACTTATATACTGCTTCACAGTGCTTTTACAGCTTTCTCTAAGCAGTTTACAGAGTCAGCATATTGCCCCCAACAATCTGGGTCCACATTTTACACCACTCAGAAAGATGGAAGGTGGAGTCAACCTTGAACCAGTGAGATTTGAACTGCCAAACTACAACTAGCAGCCAGCTGAAGTAGCCTGCAGTGCTGCACTCTAAACAGTGTGCCACCTCGGCTCTCAAACTCCTATGAAGTTTATCACTGTATCCCCTTTTTCCTCTGGAATAAAGAGACCCATTGAATATCCAGGAAGAGGGGACCAGAAAGATTGATGACTCATGAGAAGGATGACAGTTTAGAGACTTTGGATTAAAATGATCATTTGAAACACAGCATGGCTCACTTGGGAGAAATAAGCCATTTCATTATGAGACAGTCCGATACCTGATTACTGTAAGGGTATCAGTTGAGTTAAAAATTTTGTTGAAGAGGAAAAGCTAAAAAGGCTTTGGGAAAGTGTGGAGGGGAGGGTTTTGCTCAGGGAAAAAGATGCTCAAGGCCTGAAACAGAAACTTAAACTTGCAGGAGAAAAGGATCCAGGAGTGTATATTTCTGAAAAGCAGAAAGCTACAGGAGCAGTTTAACCAAAAGGGCAATCAAGGGTCATAGACAGAAAAATATATTTAAAAAGGGGGATTTGTACTAAAAGCAATTTAGAAGGGAAGCAAGCTTTGGAGAATCCTGCATTCAGTTTGGGTCGCCACTATGTAAAAAAGATTTGGAGATTCTAGAAAGAATGCATAGAAGAGCAACAAAGATTATTAGGAGACTGGAGGCTAAAACATATGAAGAATGTTTGAAAGAACTGGGGGTATGTCTAGTTTAATGAAAAAAGGATAAGGGGAGACATGATAGCAGTGTTCTAATATCTCGGGGGTTGCCACAAAGAAGAGGGACTCAAGCTATTCTCCAGAGCACCTGAGGGTAAAATAAGAAGCAATGGATGAAAGCCAATCAAGGAGAGAAGCGAGTTAGAACTGAGGAAAAATTTCCTGACAGTTAGAACAATTAATTAGTGGAACAACTTGCCTCCAGAAGTTGTGAATGTTCCAACACTGGAAGTCTTTAAGAAGATGTTGGATAACAATTTGTTTGAAGTGGTGTAGGGTTTCCTGCCTAGGCAGGGGGTTGCACTAGAAGACCTCCAAGATCCCTTCCAACTCTGTTATTCTAGTCTATTCTAAAATAAAGGAATTGAAAGAAAAGCAACAGAAGTAAAGAAAAATAGAGAGGGGTTTTTTTTCTCATCACTCTAGATCAGCCCAGTAAGAATTGTTCTGTCCACAGCAAAAGGGGGGAGGAGGAGAAACCTAGGAGCATAAGAGAACAACATTTTCAAATGACAGAAAATAGGTCAGGAAAGGAAAGCAGAAGGCAGTGGCCCTTATAGCCAGCAGAAGCAAGAGAAGAAGGGTAGTATACAGAAAATGAATTAGACCAATTAAAGCCAGAAAAAAGAGCAGGAAAAAAAGAACGACAAGAGATTCAATCTAACAGAATGAATCAAATAGCAAGGAGGTGGAAAGGAAGAGTGAGAAAAGAGACTTTGGTGACCTATCTTTTTTCATTTGTGGCCTTCTCAGAGGAACACTTCATCCAGTTTAGTACGTTCGGCCCTTAAGACTGCCAAAAAAAAAGAACAATGAAAGGTGAATTGTAAAAGCATCTCAGATTTGCAGCATATCTGTGCGCACAAATGCAGGTTGAATCTATTTCCACCGCAGAACTCACCGCTTTGGAGATTAGACATTCTTTTCTAATTGGTTTAATGTCAACCTCGATGCATCATAAAGAAAATTACATTGGGGAAAGGAATTCAGCTCCTATGGTAAGTGTCTCAGATTATCTAGGCCTCTTTCAGCCAGGATTCTGGGTTGGGAACAGGATGGAAAGAGCATTGGTTGTGCTGGTAGGTGTCAAGTCCAAAAACCAGGTCCGCTTGAAGGCTCTAAGTTACTGATTTATTGCTAAAGTACGGGAATCACCTGGACATAGTTAGATAAGGGCCAGTGATATTCAAAGGGTAGGTTGGACTTTGTTCTTTTTATGGCTATGTAAGGATTCTAAACTATTGCCTCATTTAACTCCTCCCTTGGTTCGCTCTCCTACATGACCATTCGTGGGGCTTCCAAGTCCTACTGTGCTGTTTCATCATGGTGGGGGGAGGTTCATTCCTGGAAGGAAAAAGAACATCAGGAGTATGTATCAAATGTGTACATTGCCCAGAGGTGGGCTTCAAAAATTTCAGCAATGGGTTCTCTGCCCAGTTGCTGGGTGGGCATGACCATGGTGGGCATGACCTAGTCAGCCTCCTGAACCATGGCGGGAGGGCCATTTTTGCTTTCCTCAAACCTCTGGGAGGGCAAAAACTTCTCCCCCCAGGCTCTGGAGGCCCTTCTGGAACTTCCAGGAGGCCCATTTCCCACTCCCTGAGCCTCCATGAGGGCCCTGCACTTACCTCACATCCAAAATGGGCTGCATGGAGACTCCTGGGTGGGACAGGGGTTGACCGGGGTAAGAGGGGCCAGCCAGGGGTGAGATTTGTAGCTTCTTTGAACTGGCCATAACATTAGCTATTCTCCCGAACTTGGGTGAACCCAAAGCAGCCCATTCCTGATATTACCAGCAGGCTCACCCTGCTGGTGAGTGAAGGTTATTTCAGCTGCCCCGTCAAAGCAAGCAGAGACCTATATTGGTAGTGACCATTTAGGAAGATGCAGAAGGCATCCACCTTACTGATCGCCTTACTGACAATGGCTAAGGCAACAATGAATACTGAGCAGAAGGCAATGGTAAACTACTCCTGCTTTTTTAGCCAAGAAAATGACATGGATCGAACCTGAACAATGATTGATGACATAGTGCTGGCTGGGTGATGGCACTCAACATGCTGCTGAGGAGGAACTGAGGATCTTTTGGAGTACTAATGGTATTTATGACATGGCTAGATTAAAGCCTGCGGGATGTCTATTGGCTAATGTTGCCATACCCAAAAACAAAATCCAAAGCTGCAAAGACAGAACTACAGTAGGAATGTGGAATGTAAGAAGCATGAACATGGATGAATGTAAGAAGCTCAATGCAGCGAAAGATGAAATAAAATGACTACAAATTCACATCTTAAGCACTAGCGAATTGAAATGGACTTGGATCATTTCAGTTTATTACTTGGGATGCGAACAACAACAAGGAACAGGGTTGCTTTTATAGTTAGAAAGGTTATAAGAACAGTACTTGGCTACAATGCAATCAATGACTGAATAATATTGATTAGATTTTATGAACAATCCTTTTTTTAACATGACAATCATCCGTGTTTATGCTCCAACCACTGAAGCAGAAGAAGAGACATTGATGAATTTTATGATCAAATTCAATTTGAAATTGACAGAACATTCGAGCAGGATGTTTGTGCTTGTGTTTGGAGACTGACATGCTAAAGTTAGATACACGAAAAGCGGAAAGTGTAGCTGGACTGTCTGGCATAAGCAGACTGAAATGAGTCAGGAGACCAAGTTATCAATTTCTGCCACTCTAATGATTTCTTCATTACTGTCTCCAAACAAACAAAATGATGCCGCATGCATGGACATCACAACATAGAATATACGGAAAGTAAATTGACTATATTATTACTAAAAAGAAGCTCAATTATAGCATCAAAGATCAGTAGGATCACTTGGCTTCCAGAAGTTGTGGGTCTCCAACCTGGAGGTTTTTAAGAAGAGCTTGGGCAACCATTTCTCTGAAATGGTATAGTGTTTCCCACTTGAGCAGCAGGGTTGGACTAGAAGACCTCTCTTCCAACTCTGTTATTCTGTTAAGACATGGCCAGGTCCTGACAACGGAACAGATTGTGAATTGCTTGTGCATAAACTTCAAGTTAAGGTAAAGAAGAAGAAAGAAAGCCAGTTTCCCAAATGATCTTCAATACATACGTACCATTTTTAGGAAGAGTATCGTGAATGCTTTGAAGTCATGAACTTCATTGATAGAGAATGAAAGGAATTATGGAATGAATTTAAAGACATTAGTAAGGAAGATTATATGAAAAGAGGGTTCTAAAAATAAAGAGTAGAAATTGTGGGGAGGAAGGGAGGGGAGAGGAGGAAGGGGAGGAGGGGAAGGGAAGATAAAAGAGGGAAGGGAAGAGAGAACATAGGCCAACACTAAGAAAGACAAAAAAATTCAGAAAGAAATTTAAAAAGAAGTTCTAGAAGAGACGAAAAACAATATTACTCTGTAAAAACATTGGCTGGAAAATTCTGAGAATTGAAGTCCATTAAACTTTGCAAGGTTGGACACTCCTGATCTAAGTGGAGGCAGAGGAGCTAACTACTCAGAATTAGGAAACAGAAGACTAATTGTAGGATTGAAAAAGGGTAGGAGCTAAATATTCAGATGTCTGGTTATTCTATTCATACTTTCAAAGCAGCCTTCCCAAACTGTTGCCTTTTTCCAGAAATTCCAATCAATGGGATTGGGAAGTGCATTTTGGAAGAGCTGAAGGCATTAAATTGTGGAAGTCTGCTTTCCTTTCTTTTTTGCAATTAACATCAATTTACTTATCCTTTAAAAAAAATATTTGCTATGATATGAAATTATCCTAAATAGTTCAATTGAGTTTCAGTGTGCCTTGCAGTATTACTGTTACCTTCCTTGATTTTAACACCACAAAAAAACAGGTTCTTTTTTATGGCTGTTTTCTTGGAAAGAAGCCAACTTCTTCAGATTCAGTCTGGTGGTGTGCTATAAACATGTCAGCATTCACTATTGATGCTGCATTTGTGCATGTTGCTCTTGGCAATCCCCCAATTTTTCCCCCAGGCAAATGCCAGAATGGGTAACTTCTACGGAATGCATTCCCCAGGGCTTTCTATTTGTTGTGAATTGAATGGACACACTACTCTTGTTCACTATTCTCATTTAAGTCAACATTTTTTCTCTTTATTTTCAAAAACTTATGTAACAAGAATATATTTCTAGGAAAATAATATCTTCATTTTTGATGATGTTTGTCAAACAATTTGGGGTGAGGTAGGGTGGGGTTGGGATTGCATCTGTATATTAAAAAGGTAAAAGTACTCAAAATGAGTCTATATATACCGTATTTTTCAGAATATAATACGCATCAAGATTTTGAAGGGGCAAATAAAAAAACGTTTTTGCACTCTGCAGACCTCCCAAAAATGGCCCGTTTTTCATGAAAATGGGCCCACTTTTTTTAAAAAAAAGGCATGAATAGCCTTTAGGAGGTTTGTAGATTGCTCCTGGGGGGTCCCCAAATGAACAAAAAATGGGCTGTTTTTCACAAAAATTGACTCATTTTTTTTGCCAAAAAAGGGCATGAATTGCCTTTAGGAGGCTTATAGAGTGCTCCTAGGGGCTGGGGAAGCAAAATTGAGCAAAAATGGCCAATTTCTGCTCATTTCTGCCCTCCCCAGCCCCCATGAGCACTCTGAAAGTCTCCTAAAGGCTTTCAGTCATTTTGGTGAAGGGGTGGGGTTTCAGGAGGCAAAAAAATGCTGTATTCAGTGTTTAAAACACACCTAGATTTTAAGCCCCTTTTTTGAGGGGAAAAAGGTGCGTCTTATAGTCCAAAAATTCTGCCAACCCAGTTTTATTATTTGATTTTTTTTTAAATCCTGCTTTTATTAATTTTATAAATAACTCAAGGCAGTGGACATACATAATACTCCTTCCTTCTCCTGTTTTCTCCACAATAACAACCATGTGAGGTGGGTTGAATAGAGAGAGACTGACTGGCCAAAGTCACCCAGTCGGCTTTCATGCCTAAAGTGGGACTAGAACTCACCAGTTTCCCAGTTTCTAAGCAGCATCTTAACCACTACACCAAACTGTCTCTCAAAATACACCTCTGCTTTTGTGAATCCTCCACAACAGCCAGTGTAGTCGTCCAACCAGATAGAAACCAAAGATTTTCCAGCTTAGCAATTGGGAAATAAAATATCCCATAGCATGAGATAAAATTTAAATTATTGTAGCTTATTAAATAAAGTATAATTAAACAAAGCATGTGTTAGTACATGAACGTTGCAAGTTTCATTCATGTTGGAATAACTATTATTATATTACAGTATATGTGAGGACTTGAAAGCTAAAATCAATAAAGTATAAAATCCAAATCAGATGATGTATCTGTTCATATTTACCCACAGCTTTAGAACATAGATAAATAATACTTTCACATGTTTACCAGCTAAACACTACTACACATAAATACTAAACATCCAAACTTGAGTCTTTCTTTCTAGCTAGTACATATATATGTATGGGTTTTTTCCCGCGTAAAATTGGAGGTGTCTCGGCGACATTTCGACGAAGTCTCATTCGTCATCTTCAGGCTTCGTGCTTCCAACAGAAGCGTAAGTGCACGCATTGAAGAACACAAAAAAGCAATCAGAAAAGAGGAACCAACTTCTTCCCTGGTCCAACACCTTAAAGCCACAGGACATAAAATTGACTTTAAAAAGACCAGAACTATTGCCAAGGCTGAACATTTTAACAACAGAATAATCAGAGAAGCCATCGAGATAGAAAAACGCCCATACAGCATGAACAGGTGGGACGATACTGCCCGCCCGCCCGCCCGCCATTTGGAAGCCTGCCCTTATTGGTATATATATTTATTTGTATTTATAATCAAGGTTGGCTATATTGGTATCCTTACAAAGATTAAATGTCAAACCTCTGAAACCTTGAAACAGAGACAAATTGGAAGAACTGAATATTTGAATATATAAAAAGTGTATATATAAAAATAGTGTGTGTGTGTGTGTATGTGTGTGTGTGTGTGTGTGTGTGTGTGTGTGTATTAGAATATATAAAAATAGTTTATCATCCACTAAACTACTATAGAAGGGTAAGTGCTGCTACACTTATGCTTTATTAATCCTAATAGTGCCAGTAAACCTATAAATGTTTCTCTGTACCTGAGATGTATGTTCATTATGCCAGAAATTATTAGCGCACTATAATGGTTGCTACCTCTATGTAGAATTTATTATTTGCCTTCTTAAACGAGTATCTCAACAAGGCTTTTTTTTTTTTTTTTTTTTTTTTTGCTTTTTGCTTTTTGCTGTGGTAGCATTTTTAGGAAAAGGGAACAAAAAGTACAGGCTGTCATTGGAAAATCAAGTGCTAGGAGTTCCAAATATTCTTGCAGTTGAAAGAATGCTTTAGAGAAAATGAGGTGTGTGGGCCCATTAAAAAACAGATTGTCAAACTCAGATCCACAAATGTGGCTCCAGGAGCGAAAGGCCATAACAGAAAATGGGCCACTTTTATTGAAATAGATGAAGGCGCACAGATACAATATTATCGGGTATAACCGGCTTTGGATAGATGTAATGCAAAATTGCTTTTATTTTTCTTTTGTTTCTTGTTTGGAATACTTGCCTGCTGCTTTTCAGTTAAAAATTCTCCGGATGGCTTGCATAATTAAAATAATAAAATTACAGATACAGTTTTGCACAACAATGAGAGCCCATTAAAATTAGCAGCGAACACAGAGAGGGATGACAATGACAAAATGGAGAGAACCCATAAAACCACCAATTAAAAGCAGCTGTCATATGTTAGAAAATCTGGGCAAATAAAAGAGCATTTTCTTGATGCTGGAGAGCTGCTGGGCTTGATCCAGACTTAGTCTATGTAGAATAAACATATTGAAATCAATGAGACATTCATGCTTTGTTCAGTCCTGGCATACATTCACCTATTTCAATAGTGCCCTCCAGACTGCAACTCCCAGAGTTCCCAGCCAGTCTGGTTAAAAGCTGGGAAATCTATGCAACCCCAGCACATCTCCAACATTGGAGAAGACTGGTCGTCATCACCATCATTTTTGCAACATAACCAAGAGCTTGTCTTTGTTTTGTTAGTTTCACAAATATGATGCGGCAGTAAAAAAAAAAAAAGCAGTCAAAGCTTTTGTGTTAAGAAATTTGCTCAGCATTAGAGCAATACAGGAATCTTCATTGTTATTTCTGTAGCAAACGCATGGTTACCTCTAGAAGTTATTAGCATTTAAATTTGTGAAAATCACATTGGCCCCTTAACCCCTAAGCATGTCAGATCCTTCTCATAAGTTAAGACTTTGGGGGAATGGCTTCTTGGGGGATTGTGTACTTCTGGGATTTTGAGACACCTGGCAACAATGGGAGAGATTCTTATTACGTTTGAGCATCTCCCAATCTGGGACCAACTTAACACCCCCTGCCAGGGTCTCTGTGTGGGCCAAAGGAGAGGGCAATTGCTCTAGCCGCAAAGGGATTTTCTGGTTGCTGGTGACAAGCTGACAAATGCAGTTGCGGATCCCTGCCTCATGGAATGCAACATGACAGCACAACCAATTTCGCTGTTCAAATGAAGCTCATGATTTGAAAATGCTGGCGCCCCTGTCAGATAAGCGAAGCTGCCATGTGAACTGTCATGTTGCTAGAGGTGAAAAGCAGCTGGAGCAAACAAAAGTTGATATGTTGTCACAACTCATATGGCAGCTTTCAACCCTTTAATTATTTTTTTAATTAGTCTGGCTTTATCTGCTGTGGGGGAAAAAATAGCTGCAAGTAAGAAAAAAAGCTTTTGATGTGGCTTTTCCTTGAAAATGTGTGGTTAGGCAGTTGTTGAGGGCATAATTCTTCCTTTGCTGAAAATCCAGAGTTTGCTATCAGCTTAGAGCAGAGTTAACTCCAGGTAAACTGTAGCAAAAGCCAAGGGCTTAACATTTTAAGAAAGACCAGCAATGGTTTAGCAAGGGATTGGATTCAATTTTTGATTACAGCACATCTCCTGCTGACATGGGAAGGAGAAGAAGGATTACACAGGAAAGAGGATCAGATGCAACCCGCCATCCATTTCTTACTGGTATAACTTTTTTTTAAAAAAAGAAACTGATAATGTCTCCTTGGGAATGCAATTATGTGCACTATTTACATGTTCTATTTGACCAGCTCTAGAGGTTTGCTAAATACTAGTTCGGTGTTCAGTGAAACCATCAAGGATATTGTCTGTGCTCACTAACCCAAAATGAAAAAGTTAATGGTAATGCAATATGTTACCATCTTACATCTTCCCCTATCACACATGGCTCATTAAACAAAGTCTGAGTTTTACCACATTCCTTGAACCGAGAATGATCCCATTGTAAATGTATAGAAACCAGAATGTGAAAAGCTGTACTAAGTCACGGCTTTCAAATTCCAGTTTGTGCAGTTCCAAAATAGTAGCTACTCCAGGTGTTAGAAACTTCTGGTTTATAAGTCATCCGAATGGTGTGTTTGTATAAGATGGTGGTGCTTATGTACTGTTTCCCCCAAAATAGGACAGGGTCTTATTTTCTTTTTACCCCTGAAATAAGCACTTCGACTTATTTTTGGGGAGATCTTATTATTTCTGAGGTACAGGAGGCAGCAAGCGTGGTCACCTTATGGCTGCTGCTGTGTTGAAATATTTTCAGAAAGGGCTTATTTTGGGGGGGAGGGCTTATTTTAGCGCATGCACTCAAAAGTCCGATTGAGCTTATTATCCAGGGAGATCCAGGGTACTTTTCTACTTTCTTTTTTGTAGTACAACTTTTTATGCAAAGACAGGCATTATTTAGAGCCAAACCACAATTTATGACCAAATATGCATAGGATAAAAATAATAGCTATGGTTTTCTAGTGAGTTGACCAGATATTATATTTTTAAATGCCATCTTTTTAAAAAAATGAACAAAGATGTCATTAGAAAGGTTAAATTATCTTAAACAAAGAAAGAGGTATAAGAATTATGTTCATAAATTGCTCCTCCCCACTTTGATTTTTCTAAAGGATTTAAATGTGATTTTTTTTCTGAGACTATTTCACGAGAGGAAAATATGTGACCCCATTTCTTAGTTGAGGGGTGCTCATATACAGAGAAACTTGATTACTCAGCATCTGGTGATAGAAATATGTAGACGAAAACTGCTTCGTTGAACAATTTTTTTTGATGTGCCAACTGCAGTTAGCTCTTTCTATCAGGCTTAATTATAACCAACTAATTCCATTAGCTTCTTAAATATGACTCACAATACAGGGCTTATCAAACAAGCCACAATCTGCTGCTGCTCTCTATTAGTTCTGCTTTCAGCTGCAGTCCTCTAGTTAAGTCCAGCACATCACAGAGATTTTACAGTGATTTTCCTAGGGAAGCTTATGGTTTTTTTTTCATATTCAATTAAAGATGAAAGGATATTTTATATAAATATGTAATAGACTGCAACTTAAGTTAGATGTGTCCCAAAGACAGCCAAAGATTGGATGATTCAGAAGAAAGTTCCAGAACAATAAAGGAAGAAAGGTTACACCCAGTTTATTTGCTTTCAAAACACCAAGCTACTAAGCATTGTCTATACCAACCGTCTGGTTTAGCATGATGTCTCTATCAACTTCCTCTTATTTGCTTGCATATTCTATATTCCATTGCCGATAGTGAAAGACAGATAATTGTGGAGAAGGGTTCAATATGGGAATACAGGTATGGAGAGGAGCAGACTGAATGGGCATTTAATCTAACATTCTCTTTATAATAGTAGTCAGAAGAGTCTTCTATGAAGCTTTCAAACAGGCCATGAATGCTATTTGTCTCCAACTCTGAATTACTGCAGTTAACAATCTGACCAAACTGGCTGTTATGCAAAATATATAATACATTCTCAAAACCATACAGAAATATAAATACTTTGCTTATATAGCATTCAGAACTGATATTTGTCGATGATCGTCATTCCTAGAAATTGATGGAGTTTTGAGAGCTCTGAAATAGTTTAGAAATGATAATAATTCACATTAATTATGCAGGCATTTTTCCTTCAAGATTAACATTATATTGCCAGTGTAAGTTGCAAATTATTATTATTACATTTAAACTGCAATCTTATGCAGTCCCAGAACTGACTAAAAAGCTCATGTAACTCTGTTATTTCCATCCCATCAAACACTTTCAGGACACAAGAACACTCCTGGTCAAATGTAAACAATGAAACAATAACAATAATTATCCCAAATAATTTTATAAAACTTGGAACTTTTCTTTAGCATCGCTCAGTTTACTTTTGACTTAATAGGACGCTACTTTTTAAAAGAGTACCATTTATTCAAAACAATCCTTTAATTGCTAGAATGCTTTTCTTGTGGTGTCACTCAACAATGGAGCCTCCGGCTTTCTGACCTTTGACCTCAAGCCTTCAATTTCTTTTGGCCCCCAGACAGCCAATGTTTAGCCACAGATGCTTTATCATCCACTCTCCGTTGCAGCATCTGACCCTTGGCAGCCACAAAACCCCACTTACAACTTCTTGTGATGTTATCTGATGTTACATATTTAAAACCACACATACTTATAGGTAACCACACTCCCCCATCTGACCCCCATGGTTTCCCAGATTTTCTGAGGTGACTTCATGCAGAGTTAATCCTCTGCATGCACAAAACAACCCATTTCAAAAGTGGTCTCTGCACTGTAATTCTGAATGTGAAAGAAGGGGGGATATTGTTATTATGTCGGCAATAGCCCTATTCGTCTCATGCCATCGACTTTAATTGCAACATTATCAAATTTCCTTTTTCTCCTGGTTCCGCCCATTTCCTTGTCTTGGCCCCAATTACTTTGAAAAGTGGCTTCCACAAGCTAAATGTGAGGCATCTGAAAAAGAATTGTGAACTCCTAAGTGATTAAGGTAAACTTAAACAATGCAGGACATTTGTGGAGGGTAGGATGGAGTTCACAGACTCTGTCATAGCAACAGCTGCGGGATTGGCTGCCAGGCCTCTGACATACTCCAATTAGGTCCAAGTTCAGTTCCACTCCAGTGGCGGGTTCCGGATCCTGTTGCAACCCTACCAGCACATGCATGTGTCTTACCTTCCAGCGATGCCTTCGCAAGCCTCCACAACGCTGCAGTTGCTCGGCGGAGTATCACGCAGGCGCTGTATGTGCCATGTGCATGCGTGGAAGCACCAAAAGCTTTAAAGGACAGATAAGGAGTGCGGGTGGGTGGGTGGGATCTCTGGAGCACTGTACCAGAACGGTACCAGGTGCTCCGGGCAGGCTCTGGTACGCCCGTAACAGAGTGTACCGCCTGAAACCTACTACTGTTCCACTCCTTTGCAGGGTGGAGCCTTTTGGAAAAGCTTGCTCTGCTCTTGATCATTCTCAGGGCTTTGGTGGCTGAAGGTCCTGAAGGGGAAGCCAAATGGAGGGATTTGTGCTGGCTCAGATCCTGATTCTCTTCATATGGCTGGGTGATTGGTGATTCTGCATTGCCTTGAACATCTAGGGCATTAGATCTGGTGGATCAGCCTCTTCCAGTGGGGCTTCTAGCATCAGCTTCCAGGTGGTAAGCTTTATCCCAGCTTAGTTTGCGGAGACCAATAAGGAGAGGGACTTGGGGAGCCCAATTCACCCCTGTAAGGAAAACCCAAGGGGCTGTGTGTGTAGGTCTCTTCAGAGGTGGGTTGCTCCCGGTTCAGGCCGGATCAGGCGAACTGGTAGTGGCAACGGGGGGAGGGCTCTGTCCACCTGCACACACACACACACAAGCAAACAAGCAGTAAAAAAAATGGGAACCCACCACTGGGTCTTTTGATTCTGACAACCTCAGCATTGAAATAACAACTTGCTGATAATGCAATCCTCATTTAACAACTGCCTAATTTAGTGACCATTCATAGTTCCAGTGGAGCTGAAAAAGTAACTTTACAACCAGTCCTTCTATTTGTGACCTTTGCAGGTCAGTAAAGCAAAGGAAAGCTGAAGGAAGATCATAAGCGTGGGATGTGGTTTTACTTAGCATCCCTTTGGCTGAATGACTGAGATATAGTGACCAATTGTGGCCACTAAATGAGGAATACTTGTCATGCTTGATGAGAGTAGATTTGGGGTATGGAAATTAAGGAGCCAAACCACACCTACCCTGTAACATCACATATCTGATTAAATAAATGGAATACATTGAATTAAGTAAATAAATTGTGTCTGGCTTGGTAAGCGAACGCCAATAATTGCATTCTGTTTTTTAATGCATTCATTTACTGCACCTATAATGTTTTGTTAGGAGTGCATCAGTTTAGATAGGAGAGATGCATCCCTGGCCTAAAAAACACAGAGCTCTAGATGTATCTTCCATAGACCATACATCTTGGTTTCTGTCGCTTTTCTCAGAAAAAGCCCTTATTTGGGAAAAGAAGTTATTTCTGTTTTATAATCCTACTTGCTGTTGACAAGGTAGAGCAGGGTTACCAAGCAGTATTGAGCCTTTGTCTCCGGTGGGAGTGTAAGGTCAATACACATTACCAAATTCCACATACACATTAGCTGAATGCCTCCACAGATTGAAGCATAATGATTATGTGATTGGTATACCGCATATCTAGCACTTGCAGTGCAAGGCTATGTTTATTGTTCAGCCAGAAGCTTCTACTTCATTCCTCTTGGAAAGTAATTTTATGTGAAAAATCAGAAACCGGGGGGGGGGGACCATTTTTTCCTTCTCTGTTGCTCTGTTACCCTAACTGATGGATGTTTGAGTGTAAGTTTATTTTTACTGTAGGATATTGTGGAGATGTTATTATGATTCTGCTCCGGAATATATCTTTTTTGATCCCAAAGTTATTTTGATTTGGAAGATGGTGATTCAGAATGGGAAACAGAAGCAATCCATGGAAAAGGACAGTTGGTATCTAATTGCATTGGATTTTTAATGTCATTCACACCAACAAATAGCAGAAGTCTTTGTAAAAACTATACATATGAACAATACTGGTGAAAGAAGAAGAAAAATCCATGTACTTAAAAATTTTTTTGCTACTTTATAGGAAACTTTTACTTTAAGAGCTACAGAAATTATACACAATTTCTGCTATAGTCCCTTGTAACAGCAGAGTCCATGACAGGAGCCTACTCAAAAGAAGGGGTAGTCAATAAAAGCGAAGTGTAAGTGTACCATTAATGGCAGGTTCTTGTACGCATATTCCCCCCCAAATTATACCATTCCTATTCAAATACCTTCTCAAGAGTCTCAGACAGTGTCAAGTACAATCATTGTTACTACAGTTGCCAAGGTAATCAATTGAAATCATAATGAAGGGAACAGAAGGAAATCAATAGAGTCTGAAATTACAAATAAAGAGAAGCTATCGTTGAAAAGCATTTGGCTGAAATCTTCCATATTAATGGAGTCAGAAATGGTTGTTGTCACTCAGTAGCTGTGTGATGCATAATTCACTTGAGTGCATTAGAACACCTAAAAGTGATTGCTACAATTAGGGGCCACCTCCCAGGGAGCTGTCCACCTTCGAAGGAGCATCACTTCCCAGTTTATTACTGCTCCCCCCTTGTTTTCATGTTTTCGAAATTGTAATTTTCTCTCCCTCAAGGCAAGAGGCAGGATGGCATATTCAATGACATTAAAATGCATCTCAGCTCCTGGCCAGCTTTGCCATAGATGTGTATTTGGCAAGCTTCCTTTCCTGAGTGCTTACATTGAGAAATATATCAAACAAAGCCAACAGGCACAAAGAAATGGGTTGCAGAGCAAGTGACAATTAGGAATAATGGCAGGGAACAAACAAATGCAGTTGTTTGATTTGGAAAATAATAATAATCCCCCAGTGAGGTACTACTTTGATGTGGTTGTGGGGCTTGCACAGGAAGATGAGAGCTATGCTAGTGATTCAACCACACTGGACTGATCTCATCAGAGGAGCCAGATGAAGAGATCCTCTGGTAAGACCTATTTACAGAAACCCGTTCAGTTCACACCTGGGTCAATAAGAATTGTGCAGATATTGGAGTTCCTGGATATCTTATGAGAAACGCACTACAGGACTCAGGGCTATTGGCTAAGCAGACAGGGCATGCAGCTGCAGGACTACTGGAAAAAAAGTTTTTTACTCATCATAAATACACAAAGACTGAAACAACAAAATAATGATTTATTATTACAAATCAATTCCTACAAAAAGAAGGTACCTGAAAATAATATACCAGTACAGGATCAGAAATAACAGAAGTTAGCAGATCAATGTAAAGTTATAATTGGTAAAACTTCAAAGGTCTACCCAGGGCAAAGAAATTAAAGCCTCGCCAGAAATAGCTGTCTGTAACAGCAAACCAGGGGGGAGTAGTAGTGGTAGAGAAAGTTGGCATAGCTGTTGAACATTTCGTTCCCAAATCAGGCACCCTCTCTTCTGCCTTCTCTTTAGAAAGCCTTCTAATTAAAAAATAAGAATTGAAAGAAAAAGAATTGAATATCTATAACAGAACAGAAGTCATAAGTTGCCTGAATGAAAACTAGTTCTAAAGAAACAGGTAGCACAAATATTAAAAGATGTCAGTACTGTAATATCAAATATAAGCACCATGTCACTGCAATAATTACATTAATTAATGTACAGCATTGCTGCTGTTATAACTGAATACCTGGAATGCAAAATTAATAAACAACAAAAAAGGCCAAATAGTGCACCACCAAAATGGAAGAATAGGCCAGAAAGTAACATCAGCATGCTACAAAGAAACTAGAACAGATGCTGAAGAACACGACCAAAGAATACCTGAGAAGAAATATTACCTAAAAAGAACAAAGATCAAGGAAGTGCTGAAAATAATAAAGCAGTAGATATCAACTTTAATCAAGAAAACCAGGAGATATGAAACTCAAATTGCACACTACTGTATAAGCAGAATCTCCAATTTCAGTTCAATCAGAAACATTTCTACCAATGCATCAATAGACACACTGCAGTGAACCAGTCAATACCCAATAAAGAAGAAACTGCAGTTCTGGGCACAACTATGGGACAACCCAAATAAATGTCTATGGAGATTCTCAGTCATCCAGGATATGGTTGTCGACCCACAGATCTACGTCCAGGTGGCCTCAAAGATTCTCTAAAAGAATGCATCTGTCTACAAGGAGTATAAATCCTTTCATTCCCCACCATACAGTCAGAGATGAAGAAGCTACTTGGATAAGAAGTGAAACGTCTTCAAAGAAAATCCCAAAATTGAAAGATGCATCTTTGGGACAGCCCCAAAAATACAACATGAGTGCAGCTTTGATAAAGAGATGGAGCAGAAGTGAATGTGGAATATTGCAAGTATACCAAACAGTTGAAGAAGAAGAAATGGCATTGGGATAAGGCCTCTGAAGAACAGTGAAGAAGATGCACAGGTATACTATGAAGGCTTACTATCTGAGAGACCAAATTAGCCTATAAAGAAAGATCAAATGAAGAAAAGAAAGAATTATGGCAGAAAGGAATCACATGACATGTGTGTGTGTGTGTTTGTGTAACTATATAAATATAATTATATATAACTATATATACATAACTATATATGTATAACTACCATCTTTCCCCCAAAATAAGAAATGGTCTTATTTTCTTTTGACCCCCAAAATAAGCACGTGGTCTTATTATTTTTGAGGTGCAGGAGGCGGTGAGCATGGTCACATCATCATTGCTGCTGTGTTACAATATATTTGTGGAGGGCTTATTTTGGGAGGAGAGTTTATTTTAGCACATGCGCTCAAAAGCCCAATTGGGCTTATTATACAGGGAGGTCTTATATTCAGGGAAACAGGTTGTGTGTGTGTGTGTGTGTGTGTGTGTGTGTGTGTGTGTTTGTGTGTATCAGTGGTGGGTTCCGGATCCCGTTGCAACCGGTATGGTGCAATAGGGGCCAGTGTATACTACATGAACATGTGCAGCATGTGCGTACATGTGCACAGCACACGCATGTGTCCTTACCTCCTGCGATGCCTCCACAATACGGTTGCGAGAGGTGGGAGTGGGAGGCACTGTTCTTCGGTGGTTCTCCTCCTACCTCTCAGACAGGTCGTAGTCGGTGTTGGTCGGAGGGCAGAGGTCGACCCCTAGGCCCCTCAATTATGGGGTACCGCAGGGCTCGGTCCTGTCCCCCCTCCTATTTAACATCTACATGAAGCCGCTGGGTGAGATCATACGGCGAGACAGGATTAAATACCACCAATACGCGGATGATCCACAATTGTATCTGTCCACCCCGTGCCAACTCAGTGAAGCGGTAGAAGTGATGTGCCAGTGCCTGGAGGCTGTTAGTGTCTGGATGGGAATGAACAAGCTTGCACTCAATCCCGACAAGACTGAATGGCTATTGATGTTCCCTCCCAAAGATTGGCTAAGTATTCCATCTCTTAGTCTGGGGGGTGAAATTATACACCCCTGAGAGAGGGTTCGCAATTTGGGAGTCCTCCTGGACCCACAGCTGACTTTAGATCACCATTTGTTACCCTTACTACCCTCCCAGCCTTCCATAAAGCTACTAAGTCCTGGCTGTTCTGGCAGGCTGGGGGCTATTGAGCCAAGGTGGCGCAGTGGTTAAATGCAGCACTGCAGGCTACTGCTAGATCAGCAGGTCAGCGGTTCAAATCTCACCGGCTCAGGGTTGACTCAGCCTTCCATCCTTCCGAGGTGGGTAAAATGAGGACCCAGATTGCTGGGGGCAATATGCTGACTCTCTGTAAACCGCTTAGAGAGGCCTGAAAGGCCTATGGAGCGGTATATAAGTCTACTGCTATTGCTATAAGTCTACTGCTATTGAAGTATCCAGCCCCGCTTCAATTGTGACTGTTGTGTATTTTAATATTGTTTGTATCGTCTTATTTATCCCCTCCCCTGTTTTATTGTGAGCCACCTGGAGTCCTTCAGGAGTGGGCGGCATACAAAACCAATAAACGAAATGAAACGAACGAAACGAACTTTGCGATGCTCCAGCTGCTTGGCGGAGCATTGCACAGGAGCCATATGCTCCGTGCGCAGAAACACTAAAGAGCTCAAATACAGGTAAGGAGGGCAGGTGGGCCCTCTGGAGCACCGTACCAGAATGGTACGCAGTGCTCCCGGAACCCATCACTGGTGCGTATGTCCCCTCAACCACCCCCATAGCCCCCGCAATTCCCGACAGGTCCTCCGAATCAAGCACACTCATTTATACACTCAAGCAGTCCCCACGTAATAATTAAAAACACATAAAAATACAAGAGTCATGGGGTAATAAAAGTGGGATCATCCAATTCACACATACAATCACATGCACTCACCATACCATTTAAAAGTTTGCGCAGCGTGCGTAGATCTTATAAAAGAGTATATATAGAAGGGGAAGTAGCCTTTCTTCCCTTCTTATGTAGTTGGGAAGGTCCCAAAAGTCCAGGCGATTAAAAGAAATCGTCAAAGATGTTAAAGTCCGATTTGTCAATAATGTCAGTAAAGGCAGAGTCTGGGTAGTTGAGATGGTTTCCCTGGGACGACGAGGGGTAGTATTAACCAGATGGGTACAGTTAGTTCGTACGTGGAGAGGCCCAACAGATGTAATTATAGATGTAATTATAGGAGGGGTGAGTAGATGGTAATTAAAGAGGCGGTAAAGATGATAAAGATGGTAAAAATGATGAAACCAGCCAAAAGATGGAGGAAGTGTCGGTAATGGCCACTGGAGGGAGTCAGAGGTCCACATATGCTGCCTTTCCGGAGCAATGGTGTACAATGCAAGATGATCCGGTGGACGATTTTGCCTAACGTGGCCCTCCTGAGGCAGCAGCAGCAACAGATGGTACCCAACACAACAAAGAGCTTGTCGTTGAAATCCTGGGATCACAGTCCAGGTGGATAGATGATAAATAAAACGTTGCAGAGCCCAGTGAAAGCAGCGGCAAAACACAAAGGGGATGCCGTGCCAGGGGGAAAGGAAGCAATCAGCAGGGCCGCAGTACAAAGCAGCAAAGTTGCGGTGGGGGTAAAGCGCTAGTCCTCTAGTCCAAACAGGCACTTCCATACAGTTCCCTACCCTCTGTTCAGGGCACAAATCAAGCCTCCCAGGGTAGCGGGGCAGCCTCTTGAGACAGCGGGGCCAAAGCCACCGCCGCTCGTGTAACGCCGCCACCGCCGCCGCCCAGCTGTTCGAAAGGGAGCAATCAGTAGGGCCGTAGTACAAAGCACCAAAGTTGCGGTGAGGGTAGAGAGTCAGTCCTCCAATCCAAACAGGCACTTCCATACAGTTCCCTACCCTCTGTTCAGGGCACGAATCAAGCCTCCCAGGGTAGCGGGGCAGCCTCCTGAGGCAGCGGGGCCGAAGCCACCGCCGCTCGCGCAACGCCGCCACCGCCGCCGCCCAGCTGTTCGAAGGAAAAATCACCGAGGGAGGTAACGCCGTCCAGGGGCCACCCGAAGGCAGCCCCCTCCTCAAATAATTACCTCCCCAGGAAGCCTGAATGTTGATCGCTTGCAAGGACCCCTCCGTTGTCATGTTCGGGGTCCTGGTCGCCTGGAGTCTATCGCTGTTATTTCTCAATAGCCGGAGCGTTGGAGCTCGGCGGCCATTCCCATTCTCACGCATGCGCATACCATCGACCATGGTATCCTTCTGCGAAGACTGCGGGAGGTGGGAGTGGGAGGCACCGTGTTACGGTGGTTCTCCTCCTACCTCTCGGACAGGTCGCAGTCGGTGTTAGTGGGAGGGCAGAGATCGTCCCCAAGGCCCCTGAAATATGGGGTGCCGCAGGGTTCGGTCTTATCCCCCCTACTATTTAACATTTACATGAAACCGCTG